>NC_054388.1:3257500-3394699 GCF_017654675.1 Xenopus laevis | reverse complement strand
TCTATGGGATAAATATACTTTAGTGTGTCAGATGGGAATAATGCACAATTGTGACCCAGACAGAGGACCTTTCCCTCACATACCTCACAAGGTCGGTGATGTTCATTTCAGAAGTCTGCCACCTAGTGACTATGTCAAAATGAGTGAGGTGGAGCTCAGCGGGGCCCGTCTGGACACTACAACCGGCTATATGCATTTCATTCTGGAAATTAAACGCCTAGGACTTATTTGCTTTGCCAGTAAACCTAATGGCAAACCATAATCCAAAATGTTCCTTTCATTGGGTAAGAAAGAAGTAATTGCTGATTTGTCCCGTATCATTTATTGCCCATGGTGCAGATTTTGCCCGAGTGTTTCATAAATGAGGCCCACCCTGTGGCAAACTGGAACTGCAGAAGCATTGCACGTCGCCTAGGAAACTTTTATTGTTTTTTTATTACCCAATTGTAAAAGAAAAAGAAATGAGTCGGACCATTCCCCAAGAGCATGTAAAAAGTTGCATTGTTTGGTTCTATTACATCGAGGGCAGTGGTCGTGGGAGTTTCCCCAGCGTTTGAGCTAACTGGAGTTATATATTGTTGCTGAAAGAGTTTGTAGTGGATTAGTCTATCTCAATATTAAAGTAAGGGGTTTGTACATATGGCTCGGTGGCTTCATCTCATCGTCCTGGGACAGAGTAGGGAAGAATTCTGTCCATCACACTTGAGGCCAATGTAAAGGGTGAGGATGTTCCTACCGGAATGTTGCGCTAACCAGTTTGCAGTTAGTTTTGTGCGACTGTCCAATTGATCTTCCATGATCGTGGTGTTATTTTCTGAGAGGTGGTGTAGTAGATGAGGATTCCATGTGTGTCCTAAGTTGATGAAGGCGTCTCCATTTGAAAGTATCGGAATAAAGGTAATTGTTGTGTGATGGATCTCTGTTGTAGGGGCAGTATCAG
The DNA here is from genome assembly GCF_017654675.1 of Xenopus laevis. Classification (NCBI taxonomy): domain Eukaryota; kingdom Metazoa; phylum Chordata; class Amphibia; order Anura; family Pipidae; genus Xenopus; species Xenopus laevis. The sequence goes on along the minus strand of NC_054388.1, from coordinate 3,393,759 downwards.
AGGCAAAAGCTGGAGGTTCCTTGAGTATATGGACTCTTACTTAATTCATTGTAGTATTGCCTTTTTGTTAGTGTTATGCTCATGAAGGTTTCCGTTCTTCTATACACGGTATTACGTATTGTTCCAACCATTAGTAGGAAGAGAATCGGTAGAAGAGAGTGATTTTTTATTTTTGTATTACCAGGAGGTGTGGGGGCAGTCATGGTGGGTGGGATTGTCCAGATCTTGCCGAGAAGTGGTATGTGTATATTTCTTCAATAGCCTTCTAGGATCCTATTAGTAGAGATTGGAGAGTACATATTGGGGTATAGGGATCTGGGTGAAACCACAGAATAAGTATATTATATTGATTAGTATATTTGTGATGGCCACAGTATTACAGTATGATTGTTGTATGGTCATTAGCTGAGTCTCCTTCTTGTTTTATCTTTGTGCTTTGTATTCTAGTTCTCTTCCCATGGCCTCTCTAAGGATCTATTTCTTATGTTCCAAATGTTTCGTCAGTTAAGGTGCTTTTTTGGATTTGTAGTGTTCTTGAAACCAAGGTTATTGTTGGGCGTATGTAGATTGGGCATTGTGGAAAGGAGATGATAGGAATCGTCTGGAGGTTTTATCATCTTGATGAGATTAATATCGGCCCCACAGTGTTAATGGGCAGATTCACCCAAAGGTTCTGAGAATCAGACGAGAAGCGAGAGACCGCGGTTTCTAAAGTTGTGTGTTATGAATGGTTCGCGGTTAAGCGTGGATGGAATCTCCCAACTATTTATGTAGAGGAGGCCGAACAGTTAGAGAGTTGAGGGGTGTAGGGGGTCTCCGTCTATGGGAAGAGGATTCATTTGTCCCAGTTTGAATACGGAGGCCTGAGAAATTCTAACCATTTAATTAAGCTTTTAGAAGCATCTAATAAACACGCGTTTCTTAGTATGGTTCTTGTGCTTTTCTGTCTCTGTTTTTTAATGTGGTAGTTTTGATTCTGCATCGGGACGTGTGTAAAAGTCCTCCTCTTCTCACTAAAAGTATCGATATTGTAGGGGGGTGGGTGGTGAGCGACTGGGGCCTTTCATACGAGCGCTGGATCATGATTTGGGGTGAAAGACGCTGACAAGATTGTTGGGAAGTATTCTAATCACTTAACAATCTTATGTCTCTCTGGTGTGTGTGATACTTATTGAATAGCGCTATTCCATGGCTATAATTTGAAATAAAGTGTGAGGTGTGTTACTCTTTATAGTGAACTCCTCTACTTTTCCTGCTGCGATCATTAACCTCTTATTCATGCATTATGTACAGCCATTGTTGATGGATTTTTGATATTGCTAACTGTCATTTATATTGTCACTTTTATTATTTTAGTTTTCCTGTGTTTGTGATCGCTTTGTGATATTCGTTCCCACAAAAAAATAATAATTCACAACATGGACAAAGTAAAAATTTTATGCACTAGATTAGTTTTTGAATATGGAAACAATAATACACATAGTGTGATAGCAGATATATCAATAATTATTATGTTACGACCTGAATTATTTTGTTGGGTACCTGTCTAGACACAGCTTCCCCACTCAAGAGGTTTCGTAGGCTTTGCAGCAAATATCTCATTTGGGCCCTGCACAAACAACATTTCCTTCGGCGGGTGTCCTTCTTCTCCTCTTCTGCAGCCGGCCAGCCCCCAACCCACCGACCCATTTGCGCATGGCCGGGCCCCCATATGTTTGGAACCTGGGTGGGGCCCAAATGCTCCCATCCGACCCTGACAACGCAGAAAGCTTCTTGGAATTCTCCAAAGTGGCTCTTTTGGCAGCACAGCCTCCCCTTTAACCCAGAAATGCTGCTTCCTCCTTCTTCTCTGGAAGCAGGCTTCTTCTGCAGCGCGGCCCCCAACACCCTTTAAACCCCGCCCCGGAGTTGTGGAAAGGCCACCAAGGCCCAGGCCTAGGGTGGCATGGATAATATAGTGAAGTTCAGTTGAAAACCTTAAAGTCTATATTATAACTGCCTAACTGTCAGTTGAATCCAGAGGAAGGCGAAAAACCGCCCATCTGAAGCCTCTCCAATTTGCCTCAGGGGGGAAAAATTCCTTCCTGACTCCCAAAATGGCAATCGGGACAAGTCCCTGGATCAACTCAAACAGTGGGAATTTGAGGGAAATACAATTTCTTTCTTCCAGAACTGATTAAAATAAAGGGAAGGGGGCGCACGAACGACAAGCAGGCCTAGGGGCCCGCGCTATGTAAACCGCCCAAGTTCTAACGCAGAAATCGGCTTCTTTGGTTTTTTCTTACGGTCGCTTTTTCGTTTCTTCTCCGCCAGAGCGGCTCTTCTGCCAGCATGGCGACCCCCCCTCTACCCAGAAATGCCCCAGGCCTATAAGCCACTGTCGCCCCTGTGCCTCCCTGAGTGTAGACCCTTTCCCCACTGAGAACTAGGGTCGGACTTGGCCGGCAGGGCACCGGGAAAAAACCCTGTGGGCCTGCCCCCTTTGTCTGAGGTTGCGGGAAAAAGCGGAAGCGCACAACGCACAGCTCCGCGCGCATGCACACGAACGCAACTGCAACATGCGGCACGGCAGAGGAGGTCGTGGGTGTCCTTCCTTCTCCTCTTCTGCAGCACGCCAGGCCCCCCGCCCCCAACCGCATTCGCGCATGCGCTCGGGCCCCCATATGTTTGGAACCTGGTGGGGCCCAAATGCTCCCGTCCGACCCTGACACCGCAGAAGCTTCTTAGGAATTCTCCAAAGTGGCTTCTTTGGCAGCACAGCCTCCCCCCTTTAACCCAGAAATCTGCTTCCTCCTTCTTCTCTGGAGCAGCTTCTTCTGCAGCGCGGCCCCCAACACTCTTTAACCCCAGGCCCGGAGTTGTGGAAAGGCCACCAAGGCCCAGGCCTAGGGTGGCAGGATAATATAGTAAGTTCAGATGAAAACCTTAAGTCTATATATAACCTGCCTAACTGACAGTTGATCCAGAGGAAGGCGAAAAACCCCATCTGAAGCCTCTCCAATTTGCCTCAGTGGGGGAAAAATTCCTTCCTGACTCCAAAATGGCAATCGGACAAGTCCCTGGATCAACTCAAACAGTGGGAATTTGAGGGAAATACAATTTCTTGTGTGCCAATCCCCAGAACTGATTAAAATAAAGGGAAGGGGGCGACGAACGACAGCAGGCCTAGGGGCACCCGCTATGTAAATCCGCCCAAGTTCTACGCACAAATCGCTTCTTTGTTTTTTCTTCGGTTCGGCTTTTTCGTTTCTTCTCCAGAGCGGCTCCTTCTGCAGCATGGCCGACCCCCCCTTCTACCCAGAAATCCCCCAGGCCTATAACCACTGTCGCCCCTGTGCCTCCCTGACCCTTTCCCCACTGGAACTAGGGTCGGACTGGGCCGGCAGGGCACCGGGAAAAAACCCTGTGGGCCCTGCCTCCCTTTGTCTGAGGTTGCGGGAAAGCGGAAGCGCACAACCACAGCTCCGCGCACATGCACACGAACGCACTGCACACGCCGGTACGGCAAGGGGGTCGGTGGGGGGCCCTGGGGCAGCAGCCCCGATGGGCTCTGGGCCCCCCAGTCCGACCCTGACTGGAACCATCATGGCTGCGGATCGCTAGGATACCATAAAGGATCATCCATGACTGTAGCTGGAAATAACAAAGAAAATTTGTCAGGAAACGTTATTCATAAGAAACCTTATTGCCCCTGCTCCCTATTTAGTAATGAGCCTAGATACTAAAGATATGACTAGATCCCTACATTCTTACAAGATCTAAGTAAGAAATGCGACAAAATGAGTGGCCCCTGGGGATGGTCAGTGACAGGCAGGAGGCGGGGCCAAGTAGTTTTGCCTTGGACACCAACAGATATTACTGAGCCAATTGTAGGGGACTATTATATCAATACTGACACCTGCACTGAAAGCAACTGCCAATGACATGATATAAAGACTTGTCTAAGTGTGAGAAGGGCAATTTCTGGATACTAATTGCCATGTTTTTTTGGTGACTAAAGGTGACTAAAGGCACATCTTTCGATCTTTCCCATTTCTCTAGACTTGATTGTGATTGTCCAGGGCTATAATAGAAGGAGACAAGCGAAAAAAATGTTTTTTTTATCTTCAATAATTCCAATGTGACTGTGATATGTTTAAAACACACATTAAACAGTTGAATTATTAAATACTCTTACCGGGATTATTCAACGGTTTTGGCATATTCTGTTAACGCATATTTGACCTGATCAGCCTCTGGTTGTTCCATTATAAAAGGATGGCCAAGAAGTTGTGTGGCTGTTGGTCTTTTCTTAGGTGATCTAATCAGGCATTGGCCTAAGAAATCCACAAAATCGTAGCTCCTGAAATACAGATACAAATAGAGTAAATATTCATCTTTAATGTTATCAAGAATCTATTGCTTTTCTGATAGATTATAAGCCTTGCCCCTGTGTGTGTAATACTTCTACATACTCTTGCCAATAGCAATCCTTTATCACAATGATGGAATATAATATAATACGTATCAGTCTTTGACAACAGATTCAAGTAAAATGACATAGGGAGGTTTGTAGAATAACTTACCACATGTGTTCACGTTTGAGACGTGGGGGTTCGCCTGTGAAAATGTGTTCCATGGCTTTAGTCCTGCCGAATCTCTCGTAAGCTAAAGGAGGTAAAACAGAGTATTAAAGGCACTGATGATAAAATGTTACTGTATATAGCGGAGAAGCAGAAATACTATTCTGTGTAAAGCTGCTCAAAGTAATACCAACCCTAATACAACCGGCCTGGAACCCTGCCTGCTCCCCAATACCCACCCCCCTCTATAGCTTATTAGAGAGCAGCGGGTGCAAAGCAGCCAGGTGGATAAATAAATGTCATATCTGGAAACAAAGTTGCCGAATATGACGATTTGTAAAAATGTATTTGAATTAGTAGACTCTGAGGCAAAGCAATAGGCAAATAAAGGCATAGCTGCAATATTTGTGGTTTACTTACGTGACTGTCCATCTGCCATCTCTATGAGGGTAATGCAAATGACCAGATGTCGCACTGGAAATAAACAAAGAAAATGGATTGGTGACTTATATACAATCTACAACTGTAGGGGCTGATGAATTAGATATCGCAGTCGTACATGTTCCAGACTAAAGTCAATGAACACTAGGGCCACTGAATGCAAATTATTTACAGAACCAATGAACGTACCTTGAAGTTGTAGGTCTGTCGCCAGTTGTATCTGCAGCCAATGACTTCGGGCGCCATCCAACAGGTAGTTCCGCGGGCACCTATGATTTTCTTGTCTATTCTTTCCAACTGCACGGCCAATCCGAAATCAACTGAAATAGCAGCACACATAACATAGTTCTGTTAGTATGGGAAACATTATAAAGCATATCCTTATCATTTCCCAAGGGAGTTGAGTAGCTCAGCTCTGACTTCCACAGAGCAAGGGCTGAATTTAGAAATCTAGACCCCGGTCTCCTCCTTAACAAGAGTTGGGGATCATTCCATAGAAATATGTTTGTTTGTTGATCAGAAGAAGATGTGGTGTCTTAAGTTGGCCATAGACACAAAGATACGATCGTAACGAATCCTCGATTTCAGACCGTGTGTGGAGAGTCCCAACATTTTTCGTCCCATGGAGTTTTGTCGTTTGGACGATCAGCCAGGTTAAAAGACTTCAGACGGCTGACGTAATATCTCTGCGTGATATCGCTGTGAGCTTCCCAATAGAATCTGTCGCCATACTTTTGCACGATTGCTGTGACGGGCAGGACATCGGCTGGTTTGTTCTCTTTGCTGCTTTATTTTATCTGATTGGTTAGGGGCAGGTCGGGAAATGGCACCGACCAATCATTCGTCCGACATTCTGCTTGTCTATGGCCAGCTTTAGTCTTATTACAACTAGAGTATATAGAACCCCCACTTGATATCCCCCCGCACAGGAAGAGTCAGGATACAAGTGATTTACTATAGCAACACCCACCCTCACTCCACACAAAGAATATAAAATTTTACTTACTGATCTTGAAGGTCCCACGACGGTTTAGTGTGATATTCGGTGATTTGATATCACAGTGGACAACACATTTATGGTGCATGTAGTGCAAGCCCTAAAAAGATAAGTGAGAACAACAATCATGTGATGAGACTCCATTAAGAAATCAATAAACTGTTTAATCTCAAAACAGACATTAAAATGGGGGAACCATATAAATAGGCCCACGTTTGTGTTAAAGGGAGGCGTTCTACCAGTTACAACTTCTGGACTGGGCAAGAGATGCCAAGGGCTGTCCAATTCTTAAAATCCACCCTCATTTTGAATTAAGTGTATGTGTGGGGGCGGGGCACAGACCACTGCCTGTCCCCTGGTTTTGATTTTTAAGATGGCCATACATAGGCCGAAAAAATCTGGTGAAAGACCAAGTCTGGAGCTTATTGGCCCGTGTATGGGGCCCTCAGAAGGGCTTCCCCGATCAAAATCTGGTTGAGAGTCGGGCAGATGTTGATCGGACCAGCCCGATATCACCCAACTCGTATCGTGAGAGATCCGCTCATTTGGTGGCACTGGCCAAGCGACTGGATCTCTCTGTGTACGACCACCAAAATAATTTCTGCACCTCACCATGAATGATTGATATAAATATGAGTGAAAGCAACATTAGGGCTGATGATGGTTAAACAGGCTTACCTCTAGCACTTCTCTAGCGATGTACCGGATACAGACCTCTGAGAGGGAGTTATTAACTGCTCCTTCAATTAGTTTCATCAAAGATCCCCCCCTACAATATTCCATCGTGAACTAGAATAAATAAAAGAATGAAGAACAAATAGAATGTCACCAGCTTGACTACAAATATAATACATCACCTACACACACACCTCTTCCTATTTTGTCTTTAATTTACCCCCTAGTGCTTTACTGGATTTATAGTATTTCCCCTGTCAGTAGCTCAATCAAACTTCATTTACATTGGAGCAAAAGTACAATTTTATTTCTAAATCTGCCAAACCCACTTTTTATACAAATAGACTGTTCTTAGTCGGTTGTACCTTTACTTTGCTAGAACGATGTATTATGAATATTCTCTTACCCATAATTGGCTTCTTTCTGGAGTGACGTAGATCATTGCGCTGAATTGTTTCACAATGTTTTTGTGACCCGAGAGTTTCTTCAAGATCTCAACCTCCTGCAATTCCCAGATCTTCTCGGCGTCTCTCTATAGAACAAGAGAATACGTTTAGAAAAATAAAGATCCTTGTCGCGCATGGGCGTGTTACTTTTTTGGCTGCAGAAATGACTAAATAAAGGAAATGTATTTATTCTGAATAGATAAATATTTCTACAGAAACAGCTGTATGCGAATAAAACATATCAAAAGCCTAATATATATACATATCACTCCAACTCACAGTGCAGCAGTAAAGTGTCAACTGAGGTTTATCAGAGTGCAAGTCACATGACTTGGGGCAGCTGGGAAACTGACAATATGTCTAACCCCATGTCAAATTTCAAAATTAAATATAAAACAATCTGTTTGCTCTTTTGAAAAACGGATTTCAGTGCTGGAAGTCTGCCGGAGCAGCACTATTAACTGATGTGTTTTGAAAATAACATGTTTTCCTATGACAGTATCTCTTTAATAACAATAATAATGATAATTAGTATTAGCAGCTAATTGTTAATGTGTGCAATGCTTCTTCAGATAAACAGTACAATGAATTTAACTTTATTACCTTTTTGATTTCTGTGATTTTTAAGGCCACGGGGATCCGCGACTTTTGTTTCATGACCTGTAACACAATCAGAAACGGTTATTTTTGTCTTCAACTCAGAATTTCAGAGCTGTCAAATGGATCATAGGAAACGGCACGACACCCGTCTATAACTAAACGTTGGATTGGCTCTAATATTAAGGGATTTTGTTATTAAACCACCAGGTTTGAGTAAATTAGGGGTAACTGCATTTTCACAATAAACCATTTGACTTTATTGGAGCTTTCCCACAAGAGACTTACCTTAAACACAGTTCCAAATCCTCCCGCTCCAAGTTTCTTCCAGCCATAAAAATTGATTGATGGATCCTAAAACAAATATCGATATAGAACAGCATAAATATACAGGTGTAGGGATATGATGACTTTCTGTATAATAGTAAACGGAAAAGCAAGGAACGTGGGGATCAATAATACAGGATTTTGGGCTGCTTTTATTTACAATTATTGGCTCACTATTTTCTTAAGCAAAAAAAAAGATCTTACACTACAACTTATATGGATGAAGGAGCATTTTAAGGGTCTAATTATAATAACCCAAACAACCAATCAGATATTTGCTTTCAAACAGGTAAAAAGTAAAATCTGCTTGCTGATTGGTTGTAGGTATGCAATGGGTTAGCAGATCAGGTGCAGTTTGGTACTGCACTACTGATATCACATATAAATAATAATAATAATACACATTCTTTAATTCTAACATATAGGAAACATGTTACTTACTTTAAAAACCACTGGAATTCCTGCCAGCTGTTTATTCAAAAAGAGAAAACAAAACAAATTAGTATTTTTGCACAAAAGAACCACCCACATAATTATAGGGTTCCCGATAAATCTCTGCTGCTCAAACTTTTTATTAACCCATTATATATCCATCTTCTGAGTGAGGCCTGAGCCTTTAGCTACCTGCCTTTCTCATCAATACTGACTGATATGTTATATTTAGAGGCAGGAGGCTCAATCATGGGACTCCATTCATTACTCACTAGGGAATTTACAAGAAAAGTCACCCCAAATCTCTGACCTCTGATTATTCCATTATGAGAATGAGAGGAGCATATTGCTTACATTGGATTTCTAGAATCTGAGCCCTGACTTCCATCCCTACTCCTACAAATATAAACTATAACTAAAGCCATCAGCTGGGCCTCATACAAAAGGCCAATACATTTACATTACCCACTGGGGTTGAAGAGGCTCAGTTGGCAGCTTAAATGGGGCATGGTCAGGTTAAAAGATCTATATAAAATCCATAAGTTCCTATGATCCTGTGTTGGCTGTAGGAGGTTGGAATACTCACATAGTGACGAACTAGAGGTTGTGCCTCTTGCTCTGGAGGATCTTCAGCCTTAAAAGGAAAGGAAAATGCGTTTAGTCAGGTTTGTTACAAACATTAATGAGTAAATTATACATAAATGTACTATCCAAGCCCTTCTTTTATCTAAGCCCATAAAATCATTTGATTGGCCCATAACTTTGTAGTGTGATTAGGGCAGGCAGGGGACATAAGGAGGTTAAACAACAAAATGTCTGGCTTGTGATCATGATACCAAATGAGTATGTTGGGAGTAAACATCCATTTTTCCCATTTGGATCAGTGGCCACGATACTTTATATTTGGGATTAAAGTTGACCTGTGAATAGGCCATTTGCAGTTCTTGGACACATTTATGTGTTTTATTCATATAGTTTTGATCAGTAGATCTGCTTTTGCATTCCACCCTTCCCATCCCCAATGCAAGTTGTAGGGAATCCCTCTTTTACTTACATCTTCAGCTGTTAGAAATATCGAAGATTCGTTGTCCTTAAAGAAAAAGAGAAGTATAATTAGATTTATGCACGACAGGGCCATTTCTCATATAATGATAATGACTGGACGCATGCAACAAGTGATACAAAGGGATTAGTGCATGGCATTAAAGCACTAAGGAACTTGGCGCTATATAAATAAATGATGATTGTTTTACTGTAAGGGTTTGAGTTATAACTCAACTTCAAATAAAATCAAAGAATTGGCCAACAGCAAATCTAAAAAAGACGGTAAAGGATTTGAATGTTGAGATGCACTTTTTACTCTGTGCTACTTACATCATCACCATGTAGATGTTCTGATGTTTCTGATGATTCCGATGTTTCGGCCGATTTTCCGGATTCAGCTGAGCAAAAAACCTGTTGAGATTACAGCACAAAAGGACAGTGAACATCAGCAAAATGCAAATATCATACTGAAGTGATGTGCTATTCAAACTTGTGTCCCAGCACTTACAATACAACTAAACCACCCTCTCCACCCAAACTGAGGCCTGTTCTGGAATGAAGGGCACGAATGGCGCTGTGTAGAACTGAATGTCGGGAGAGGGGGTACTGGCCCGGCGGATGCCCATGAAGGTCAGAGCCCACCGGGTTTTTATCCCGGTGTCCCGCTGGGCCAGTCTGACCCTGGAAGTATAATCAGATTTATGCACGATAAGGCAATTTCTCATAAAAGACTTTACTGTGCTGGATACTAATGGCTGGGTGCGTGCAACAAGTGATACAAAATCATTAGTGCATCGCATTATTTTACTGTAAGGTTTTCACTTATGACTTCAACACAACAAAGAATTGGTCAACACTAAACCTAAAACACACGATAAAGGATTTCAATGTTGAGATGCAATTTTTACTCTGTGCTACTTACATCATCACCATGTAGAGGTTCTGATGTTTCCGATGTTTCCGCCAATTTTCCAGATTCAGCTGAGCAAAAAACCTGTTGAGATTACAGCACAAAAGGACAGTGAACATCAGATAAATGCAAATATCATACTGAATATGATATTATATGTCCCCCCACTAGCTGGACATGCTACTATATGGTTAGGGCAGACAGAGCCAGAGATTGAACTCTAAAACCCATTATTGAGAGTTGTCTTTCTATTGGATTGACCCACCAATGTCCTCCCTAGACCCTGCACTAAGATCTTTTATTCATTTCTTAGGGCATTAGTTATGATTTAGTGACATGAAATTATATTACGCAGGGTCTACTATAATGAATACTTATATAAAAAGCCAATAGGTTGTTGGAAAGCAATTCAGTTATTTTTATGTTACTCTCTTCTACTCACATCATCTTCATTTTCCGATGGTTCTTCTCTCTACAAAAAAAGACAGAGGTTATTAACCTTATGCGTCAAAGTCAACATTCTTGTAAAATTCTATTGTTTTTTAAGGTGCTTAGAATTACAATATACACATCCCCTTAAAAAAGGTGATGAGAGTTTTAGTTTATTACAGCAGTGTGTATTAGAAATACTATTTGCTCTTACGCCTCAACTTACACAATCAACAAACTGAGGTTGTGATGTTTCCTCCGGTGATTCTGAAGGTTTTTCATCCTAAAGAGATAAAGTATCTGATCAGTTTTATGCATAAAAAAAAAGCAGTCACAAAAATGCACAGACAGGGGGTCAAAATATTTGTTAGGCTGAGGCCACACTGGGCTGGTTTTCAGCCTGTGTATAAGATACAGTTGCCGCTATTACTACATGATAAGTCCAGGCAGAAGTGTGCCAATTGGCTTATGGCCGTATCATTTAGCTCAAAATAAAAAAATAAACATTCTAGTGATCCAGGTCAGTGGATCCAGAGCATTGCTCTATCTTTTCATTTAGATTTGTGCCCTGCTTTGGGGAAATGGAACCAAAACTTGCCTACAATCTAACATCGATGTCCAGCCCAACACAAAATGCTATAATTTCCTTCCTGCCCTTCATTCCCATGCCCATAATATATTCTCAAGGAATGAAAATATGTGGTAGCTTTATGTAGAACAGGATAATACCAAACCTAAACTTTCTAACCTAAAGTGAGTCCTAATGGGGTGGTGCTCCCTTCTTTGTTTTCCATCACTTGCTGGACATTCCATTGTTTTATTTACATAGTAACGTAGGAAGTTTGGTTGAAATAAGACACACACCCATCAAGTTCAACCTTTTAAGTCTATATAACCTGCCTAACTGCCAGTTGATCCAGAGGAAGCAAAAAAAAAACCCCAATTTGAAGCCTCTCCAATTTGGGGGAAAAAATTCCTTCCTCCAAGATGCAATGGGACCAGTCCCTGGATCAACTTGTACTATGAGCTATCTCCCATATCCCTGTATTCCCTCACTTGCTAAAAAGCCATCTAGAGCAGGTTCAACTCTAAAGCTACATCTACTCTATTCACATTGTGGCCTTGTCATGGCTTCTATCAATGGGACCTTTGTGGGAATATCACAATGTAAACACTAGGCATGTGGGGTTGATAAAAATGTTCATATATAACATCCCTTGGATTCCTAGATCCCCAGTCCTCCCCACCCATAGAAACAGAACCTTCTAGCAGGATGAGAGGAGCCAATACAAAATGATAGTAAAAGCAATGCAACAGTTCATCGTTTTCTTCAGCAGCTTACCTGAAGATGTTTCTCCGATTCTTCATTGTTCTCTTCTACAATGATTTCTTCAATGGGAATCTAACAAATGAAAGATTGAAATATTAAATCCAATATGGGATTTATTAGGGATACACACTGGCATGTGTGGTTGACAAAAATGTTCATATATAAGATCCAGGGGCAATTCTGGGACTGCTGCTGCCGAGCATGGCACACACAGGCAGAGCATGGCACAAACAGGCAGAGCAGGGCACACACAGGCAGAGCAGGGCAAACACAGGCAGAATATGTCACACACAGGCAGAGCATGGCACACACAGACAGAGAAGGGCATAAACAAGCAGAGCATGGCACACACAGACAGAGCATGGCACACACAGGCAGAGCATGGCACAAACAGGCAGAGCAGGGCACACAGGCAGAGCATGGCACACACAGGCAGCGCAGGGCACACACAGGCAGAGCATGGCACACACAGACAGAGAAGGGCATAAACAAGCAGAGCATGGCACAGACAGACAGAGCATGGCACACACAGGTAGAGTATGTCACACACAGGGAGCATAGGGAAGGCAGAACAGAGCAGGAGACAGGGAAACCTATCAGGACCACTCTAAGATGTACTACATACAGTGACACAGTGCTGGTGCCCCATTAGCATTTTGTATAAAGTGTGAACAGGTGAACAATGTGGGCAGTTTCAGTCTGGGTCTCGGGTGTGAACAGTACAGGGCATTAGAGGTGTCCCAGGTGTGAACAATATAGGGGATTAGTCTGAATTTGAGGTTTAAACAATCCAGGGGCCAGTTAATCTCTGTAGTGATACCATTTAAATTTTACACATGGTAAGCAAACACAGCAGGTAGGTGGGGGCCAAACAAGGGGGGTCGCGGGTCGCCAGTTGGACAGCCCTGCCCCTGTTCATTGTTTTCTTCAGCAGCTTACCTGAAGTTGTTTCTCAGATTCCTCATTGTTTTTCTGTTCTACAACAGGTTCTTCAATGCGAATCTAACAAAGGAAAGTTTCAAATATTAAAGCCAATATGAGATTTATTAGGGATACACTGAGGCATGTGTGATTGATAAAAATGTTCATATATAAGATCCAGGGGCAATTTTGGGGCTGCTGCTGCTTAAAAATAGCGCCAAAGCAGCTCAAAGGGAGGCAGCATCGCTAATCCAGTGAGCACAATACTCTCTGCACTAGCGGAGCCAAATTTCTGGGTTAAAACATAAAAAATCAGCTCTTAACATTACAAGAGGGGGCTTTTTGCTGCTCCTTAAAATAAGGGTCTCACTTTGCCTCATGGCAGGAGCAGCCCTGATAAGATCCCTTAGATTCCTAGATCCAAGAACTTTCTATCAGGATTAAGGAGCCAATACAAACTGATGGTAAAAGTAATGCCCCAGTTCATTGTCAGCAGCTTACCTGAAGATGTTTCTCAGACTCCGCATTGCTCTTCTGCTCTTCGATTACGCGTTCTTCAATGGAAATCTAACAAATTAAAGTTTCAAATATTAAAGCCAATATGGGATTTATTAGGGATACACTGAGGAATCAGCCGAATCCTACAAGTTGCACCAATTCTGCAGGATTTGGATTAGCTGAAGTATTTGGCAAACCATAACCCTTACGCTCATGTCACAACATGCAACAGTTTTTCTACCATTTTATCCAAAAAATCTAAATTTTTTAAAATAATTTCCTTTTTCACTGTAATAATAAAACAGTCGCTTGTATTGATCCCAACTAAGATATAATTAATCCTTATTGGAAGCAAAACCAGCCCATTGGGTTTATTTAATGTGTCCAGGATTTTCTAGTAGAGTTAGGCTATGAAGATCCAAATTACAGAAAGATCTGTTATCTGGAAAGCTCCAGGTCCCAAGCATTCTTGACAACAGGTCCCATACCTGTATTATTTGTAAAAGTAAGGGCAAGAATGGATTGTCCTGTTTTAGCAATTCAAGTGAATGGGAGGCAGCAGTGGTGATTTTTTTGGGTAATTTTCTGACACTTCCCATGTGCCCCCAATTTTTCATACTTTGCCACAGAGGATGATGACTTTTGGTTAAGTTGTACACTTCACAAGCATGTACCCAAATGATGTGATCTCATGGCGGCCACTGTTACCCATGATGCATTGCATTGTCTGCACTGCGAGATCACTAACTGTCAACTGCCGAAATCTTTAGTTATATTTAATGCCAATGAGGCATGATAGAATATCAGTATTATTTCCTACTTCAAGATTTCAAAAACATTCCTCATTTTATTATATTGTGAACTGCCCTCACATCAGTCATTTGCCCGTGTGCTGCTTTAATTATGGGAGGGTTGGGTAAGAACATTCTGCAGAACTTATGTGCACTCACAACATTTCACATTCAAACACAATAAACAAAGCACTGGCACCGCCTTACCTTGTTTTTTCTCTTTCGTCGAAGTCGTGGAAAACAACCACAAAATAAAGATTTTAGTCGTTTTGAAGCCATTCTTTTCTATAATCTCTAGACTGTTGGTTGAAATAATAAGGAGAGGAAAAAAAGTACAATTAATTTTTTGAGTATGCAAATGACTTTCCTGTAATATTACTGATGTTATTTGTAGGCTCGTATTGGTATTTGGCAGCTACCGATCAACTTTTATTCAAAATTAATAAAAATTTTATTTTATATTTAGTCGGTGTTGTTAGTGACTGACTGAATAATAAAATATGGGATAAATGGTATTTATGGCACACGGGCATATCGTACCACCTTCCCAAAATATTGAAGAAAATCTGTTTTTTTTTGTGTTATTTGTTGGCATTTTTCAGTTTAAAGGCAAAATGGAAACCAAATGCCATAATGATCAAAATGTAGGTTTATTGCAAGTTTGTATATAGTACATCCATGTCAAACATAATAAAGCGAGTTCTCTACAGTTATATAATAATGTTTTTTGTGTCATATATCTGTTTGGCTCAGAATATTGAGAAGAGAGAAAGTGATGTGCTTACCTCTCCTGGCTCCAACACGACTAAATAACCATTGGAATAACTGTTGGTCAGATACTAGATTATTAGTACTGTGATGTCATAATGGTTCTCTAGCAACAAGCTTTCCAGTTGGTGATGTCATAATGGTTCTCTAGCAAAAACAGCTGTCCAGTTGGTGATGTCATAATGGCTCTAACAATTTTCCAGTGTTTGTTGTCATAACGGTTTCCTAGCAACATCAGCTTCCCAGTTTTCTCTGATTCTTTTACCTTATAAGGAAATAAATGATAGTAAAGGGCCAATGAGCCGTTCCGCATGCAGAGGATGACATATTAAAGTGGGTAGAGGGTGGGATTAAGAAAGGATTTGTTACTGGGGACATGTATCTCCTCCAGGGCCCCCAGCTACGTCTCCCAAGCAAAACCTGTTTGTATGTGGCAGCCATATTTGTAGGCCAACAAGGAGTAGGCGGTTTATCCCTTATGGGTGGGGGTTTAGCATATCTGGGGGTGTCCTGGAAGGATCAAGGGCACAGCCTACAGTGTCCCAATGTATCAGTTGGGGGTGATGGGAGTTATGGTAAGGCCCAGTGGCTCAGCAGGGAGTTTAATGGCGTCACCCAGCACTGGGATAGTATAATCCAAACATTGCTTCCTGGTCTGATGGTTGGATCATCCTGATGTCACAGGGTTGGCAGATGAGTAGAAAACTGGTTTTACTCATGTCCTACCAGAACCAATGGGAATATAAGGCCAGTGCAGGGTGTAATGTAAAGCAACTGAGAGACCTACAGTAGAAACGGCTGCATAATCTGCTCATATATAACTAATGGGGGAGAAAAACAAGTCTGTTTTGTACCAGCCTCCCCTAAAAAGAACCCGGTGTGTCTCCTCTACTTCTAAACTGATGGAAAAACAGTCATGAAATACATTTTGTCCTGTTTCAAATATTTTATTAAAGTTTTACCATATGAAATACATTTTGTATTCTGAATTCATTCACATACAGAGGCTGGGAATTCTGAATAAATGAATAGCCAGGGGACAGACACGTTACATATTAACTTAATTAAAGTGGATAAAGGCGTCTTTAGATCACCCCCCCCCCCCGCCGCAGATGTTTCAAATGTCCATTGAAGGCAACAAATGGCCAGTAAGTAGAGTTCTCATCACATACAAGAGATCACAGTATCAGTATTACAGTTGGTACAGGGATAAATTCTTGCCCAATTGCCCCATAGTATCAATAAAGAAACACACGCTCTTCTGAGCTTCATTATGTTGATCTACATCTTGATCTACTAGTTCAGCTCGTTCTTATTATGTTGGTTTGAAGAAGCCAACATACTGTTCTACTAGTTCAGCTCGTTCTTATTATTATTAGCGCCCCCCCATTTTCTAAACGCTACTCCTCCTACAGTTTTAGGGGTACAAGCGGCAAACTTTCCACACCTATTCGCCTTATAGCAAAGTACGTAGCTTGTGCTTTAGTAAGTGATCCCACCCACTGCGCCCGTGCGGCGGACCACCGAAGACGCCTTTTTTCGTATTGACTTTGACAGGGAAAATTTTCAAATCGCTGCCGCTCGTACAGTTTTGAAGCGACACTCCCCAAACTCGGACCACATATTGTTGGTGCCACCCCGAATAAAAATATGTATTGTGGGGGGCACCCCAAAGTGGGCGGAGCTACCAACAGCCAATGAAATTTTAGCAATTTTATAAACGCTACTTCTCGCAGAGTTTTAGGAGTACAATTATGAAACGTTCATACCCGAATAGGTTGCTTGTGCTCTGTTAAGCAATCCCACCCTCCGTGGCCCTGTGGCGGCCCCCCAAAGACCCCATTTTTTCCCATTGACTTTTATTGGAAAATGTGAAACTTTTGCCACTCGTACAGCATTAAAGTTACACTCACCAAACTTGGGTCACTTAGTCATGGGGTCAACCTGAAAAGTTCTGTCACATTTTGGGGACTCCAAAAAGTGGGCGGAGCAACAAACAGCCAATCAGATTTTCCCTATTGACTTCAATGAGAAAATGTCAAACACTGTCATTCCCACAGTGTTAAAGCCAGAGACCCAAAACTTGGCACCATGGGTCACTGGGGTTACAATTTGGAAAAGTGGGCGGAGTCTACCACAGCCAATCAAATATAAGCCATTTGTTTCAATGGGAAAAATTAAAACTGTCGCCGCTCTTAGATTGTTCATGGGAGGGTCCTCAAACTTGGCCCAGTTGGTCTCTGGAGGGCCGGGATCAAAATCTGGAAAAGTGGGTGGAGCCAAAAACAACCAATCAGATTTCTTTGATGATTTAAATGGGAAAAATGAAAATTGCTGCCATTTGCACGTTATTGATGTCATGGACCTCGAATATCACAAATGTGCTCACTGGGTGTTTGCACTTCAAAGTTAGGAAAAGTGGGTGGAGCCACCAACAACCAATCAAATGTCATTCATTGATTTTCAATAGAAAAACATAAAATTGCTGCCATTTTTACAGGTTTAATGTCATGATTCCGAAACCTTAAAGTGTTAGACACTTGGTGACTCTGGTTCAGAATTAGGAAAAAAAGGGGACAGGGCAACAACAGCCAATGGGATTTCAGCCATCGACCTTAATGAAAAACGCCAAATTGCTGCTATTATTACGGCGTCAATGCCAAGTGTCCCAAACTCAGCACAATTACTCACTGGGTGACTGTGGTTAAAATTTAGGAAAAGTGGGTGGAGCCAATAACAGCCAATCAGATTTTACCTATTGACTTCAATGTAAAATTTTCAAATACTGCCATTCTCACAGTTTTAAAGCCAGAGGCCCCAAACTTGGTACAGACCATGACTGGGTGACAGGGGTTAAAATTCAGAAAACTGGGTGGAGCTTAAAACAGCCAATCAAATGTTACCTATTGCTAATCAATGTCAATATATAAGTTGCTGCCATTCTTTCACAGTTAATGGCAGGGACATCAAACTTGGCACAGTCGCTCACAGGGGGACTGGGATTCAAATTTTAAAAGTGGGTGGAGCCAAAAACAGCAATCAGGTTTTTTTGATTTTAATGGTACAATTTGATCTGCTTCAATTTTCACAGTTTTAAACCAGATTCTACCAACTTTGTGTACTCTCTATGCACCAGGGGCGACTGGCCCCAACACCTCTTGCGTTTCAAAGCCAACATCTTGTGGTTTCTTCAGAAACGACACCATCTAGTTTTATTTTGCTATTATGTACCCAGAGCTGTTTATATGTCACAATATGGAGTTGATTTTGGGAGAAACTGGATTGAGGGGTTAGAGGGACTGGATGTGAATATAAAGAGCAGTGGAGCAGCTGATAGTTACAGACACTGGGGTAAATGGGACAATATACTCACCGCCGACAACTCTTTCTCTCTGTGGGACCTTCAGAGAAGAGCCGGCACCTCCCTGGACTGTAACTCCAATACATTTGTAGGTCAACATGTTGTTCTGAGCCCATTGGCACCATCTTGTCACTGCTGCTGTGCTTAGATATTAGGCTAAACCTGGGCAGGACATGTATAATTAGCGGGGCTCAATAAAGGACAAAAACATTTTTTTATACTTACAGTGAATATAAGTATCATGTTATAATCAAATCCTAGTCACGATTATAACATGATACCCAGCTTATAGCATTGCTTCTGTATAACCCAAGGGGTAGGGCCTTTTGCAAGGTTATTCATAGATCCAGAAACCCTACCAGACCCGGTAACTGGTTAAACTACACAAACCCCCTACTAGTTGTTGTCCTGTTACCCTGGTTTTTGCTTATTTCTTGGGGTACTTTTGGACAACTCAACAGTATAAATCTGGCTGCTCATTGGAAACATCAGGGATAGTAAAAGAGAGATCGGAACAACAAAGGCAAATGATTGGGGTTGGAGAGAAGAGGACAAAGGAAGACAACGGGGTGGTGGAGAGGGAATGGCAGAAAGGAATTGTGTTTCAAGCCCTAATCTTTGTATAGATGTGTAGTTATTAGTCAGGAGGATTATCAGAGAATCCCAAGGAAATGGAAGAAGCAATAAGGGACATATAAGAGAAAGTAAACAAGCTGATGGGTATTGTGACCCCTTATAGTCTCTGGGAAGGGAGTGTGACTGTGGGATAGCAGGTATAGTAGGGAGAGATGGTGCCTATAGTAACAGTGGATAATAGTCTCTGGGAAGGGAGTGTGACTGTGGGATAGCAGGTATAGTAGGGAGAGATGATGCCTATAGTAACAGTGGATAATAGTCTCTGGGAAGGGAGTGTGACTGTGGGATAGCAGGTATAGTAGGGAGAGATGGTGCCTATAGTAACAGTGGATAATAGTCTCTGGGAAGGGAGTGTGACTGTGGGATATCAGGTATAGTAGGGAGAGATGTGTCTATAGTAACAGTGGATAATAGTCTCTGGGAAGGGAGTGTGACTGTGGGATAGCAGGTATAGTAGGGAGAGATGGTGCCTATAGTAACAGTGGATAATAGTCTCTGGAAGGGAGTGTGACTGTGGGATAGCAGGTATAGTAGGGAGAGATGGTGCCTATAGTAACAGTGGATAATAGTCTCTGGGAAGGGAGTGTGACTGTGGGATAGCAGGTATAGTAGGGAGAGATGGTGTCTATAGTAACAGTGGATAATAGTCTCTGGGAAGGAGTGTGACTGTGGGATAGCAGGTATAGTAGGGAGAGATGGTGCCTATAGTAACAGTGGATAATAGTCTCTGGGAAGGGAGTGTGACTGTGGGATAGCAGGTATAGTAGGGAGAGATGGTGCCTATAGTAACAGTGGATAATAGTCTCTGGGAAGGGAGTGTGACTGTGGGATAGCAGGTATAGTAGGGAGAGATGGTGTCTATAGTAAAACTGGCCATAGACACAAATATTCGATGGGTTGAATCCTCGAACAATCAGACTTCCCCATCTCCAGACCTGCCACTAACCATTCAGATCAAATAAAGTAGTAAAAGAACAGATGAGCCGATGTTCTGCCCCTGACAGTAATCGTATGAAAGTTTATGTCTGACAAAAAGTTGGTGACAGTCTCCCACTGAAGATCGTCAGATCGGCAATACAGACAGAGATATTATCGGGACAGAAATCTTCTAACCTGCCCAATTGTCCAAACGACCGATCTCCATGGGACGAAAAATGTCGGGATTCTCCACACACGGTCCGAAAATCGAGGATTTGTACGTTCGGCTCTTTTTGTCTATGAGATAATTATATACTGTAATGGGAAATGCACAATTGTGACCAGCAGAGGGAGCCCTTTCCTCACATACTCACAAGGTCAGTGATTGTTTTAGAAGATGCCTTAGTGACTGTACAATGAGTGTGAGCTCACGGGCCCCTCTGGACACTACAACCAGCTATAGTGCATTTCATTCTGGAAATTAACCCTTGGACTTATTTGCTTTTGGCCAGTAACCTATGGCAACCAATCAAATGTTTCCTTTCATTGGGTAGAAAGAAGTAAATTGCTGATTTGTCCGTATCATTTATTGCCAAGGTGCAGATTTGCCCAGTGTTCATAAATGAGCCCCCCTGTGGCAAACTGACTGCAGAGCTTGCACTCGCCTGGAAACTTTTTATTGTTTTTATTCCCAATTGTAAAGAAAAAGAAATGGTCGGCCATTCCCAGAGCATGTGGAAAAAGTTGGCTTGTTGGCTATTACATCGAGGGCAGTGGTCGTGGGGAGTTTTCCCCATGCGTTTGAGCTTAACTGGAGTTATATATTGTTGCTGAAAGAGTTTGTAGTGGATTAGTCTATCTCATATTGAAGTAAGGGGTTTGTACATATGCTCGGTGGCTTCATCTCAATCGTCCTGGGACAGAGTAGGTAAGAATTCTGTCCATCACACTTGAGCCAATGTAAAGGGTGAGGATGTTCCTACCGGAATGTTGCGCTACAGGTTTGCAGTTAGTTTTGTGCGACTGTCCATTGATCTTCCAGATTGGTAAGTGAGAGTGGGTGAGAGTGAGCCAAATGGTGTCCTAAAGAGGCGTCTCATTTGAAAGTATCGGAATAAGGGTAATTGTTGTGTGATGGATCTCTGTTGTAGGTATCAGAGGCAAAGCTGGAGTCCTGGATGAGGTCTCTTAGATATGTGATGCCTTGTAGGGCCAGTAGAAAAAGTCCTCTAATACACGGTATTGAGTTGCCCCATAGACGGAGAGACATGGTAAGAAGAGGGTTTTTTTGTAACCAGGAGGTGTGGGGGCAGTCATGGTGGGTGGGAGATTGTCCAGATCTGCCGGAGAGTGGTATGGTATATTTCTCATGCCTTCTAAGGATCCTATTAGTAGAGATTGGAGAGTCATATTGGGGTTATAGGGATCTGGGTGAAACCACCAGAATATGTATATTTGTGATGCCAAACAATACAGGTAGAAGTTAGGCAGAGCTAAGCCTCCCTCGTTGTATGGTGCTGTCAGTTCCTCCCATGCCTCTCTAGGGACTTTCTTGTTCCAAATGAATCGTAGTAGGTGCTGATTGATTTTTGAAACCAAGTTTTGGGGATGTAGATTGGGGCATTGTGGAAGAGATATAGGAATCCTGGAAGGTTTATCATCTTGATGAGATTAATACGGCCCCACAGTGTTAATGGCAGATTCGCCCAAGTTCTGAGATCGGACGAGAAGCGAGAGACCAGCGGTTCTAAGTTGTGGTTTATGAATTGTTCTGGGTTAGCGTGGATTGGAATTCCCAAGTATTTATAGGAGGAGGCCGAACAGAGAGGAGTTGAGGGGTGTAGGGGTCTCCGTCTAATGGGAAGAGGATCCATTTGTCCCAGTTGATACGGAGGCCTGAGAATTCTAACCATTAATTAACTTTTAGTCACTTAATAAACACGTTTTTAGTTGGTTTACTTTGTCTTTTATGTCTGTTTTTTTTAATTGGATTTTTATTCTGAATCGTGTGCCGTGAGTGTGTAAAAGTCTCTTTTTCCACTAAAAGTATCATTTGAGGGGGGTGGGTGGTGACACTGGGGGGCCTCATACAACGCTGGAATTTTGGGGTAAAACCGCTGCATTGTGGGAAGTATTCTCACTTAACATTCTTTGTCCCTTTGTTGGAAGATGCCTATATGGCTATAATTTGAATAAAGTGTGAGTGGTGTTACCATGTGACCCCTATTCCTGCTCATACCCAGCATGCCATTGGATGAATGCAAACTGTCATTTAATGATTTTATTCCCTGTGATGCTTTTCTTTCCACAAAAAATAATTCACAACATGGACAAAGTAAAAATTTTACAACTCTATTTCTTTAATATAAACATATATATAACAATAATACAATATACACATATATATATATACATATATACAATATAATCATAATATAACAATATATACCCTAAGACACTGCTTTCAGCAAATATGATTGGGCCCTGCACAACAACATTTCTGCGGGTGTCCTCTTCCTCCTCTTCTGATCTCTCTCGTGAATCGCTGCTGCTCGTACAGTTTTGAAGCGACACTCCCCAAACTCGGACCACATATTGTTGGTGCCACCCCGAATAAAAATATGTATTTTGGGGGGGCACCCCAAAGTGGGCGGAGCTACCAACAGCCAATGAAATTTTAGCAATTTTCTAAACGCTACTCCTCGCAGAGTTTTAGGATTCCAATTATGAAACTTTCATACCCGAATAGGTTGCTTATGCTCTGTTAAGCAATCCCACCCTCCGTGGCCCTGTGACGGCCCCCCAAAGACCCCATTTTTTCCCATTGACTTTTATTGGAAAATTTGAAACTTTTGCCACTCGTACAGCATTAAAGTTACACTCACCAAACTTGGGTCACTTAGTCATGGAGTCAACCTGAAAAGTTCTGTCACATTTTGGGGACTCCAAAAAGTGGGCGGAGCAACAAACAGCCAATCAGATTTTCCCTATTGACTTCAATGAGAAAATGTCAAACACTGTCATTCCCACAGTGTTAAAGCCAGAGACCCAAAACTTGGCACCATGGGTCACTGGGGTTACAATTTGGAAAAGTGGGCGGAGTCTACCACAGCCAATCAAATATTAGCCATTTGTTTCAATGGGAAAAGTTAAAACTGTCGCCTATTGCTAATTAATGTCAATATATAAGTTGCTGCCATTCTTTCACAGTTAATGGAAGGGACATCAAACTTGGCACAGTCGGTCACAGGGGGACTGGGATTCAAATTTTAAAAGTGGGTGGAGCCAAAAACAGCCAATCAGGTTTTTTGATTGATTTTAATGGTACAATTTGATCTGCTTCAATTTTCACAGTTTTAAACCAGATTCGACCAACTTTGTGTACTCTCTATGCACCAGGGGCGACTGGCCCCAACACCTCTTGCGTTTCAAAGCCAACATCTTGTGGTTTCTTCAGAAACAACACCATCTAGTTTTATTTTGCTATTCTGTACCCAGAGCTCTTTATATGTCACAATATGGAGTTGATTTTGGGAGAAACTGGATTGAGGGGTTAGAGGGACTGGATGTGAATATAAAGAGCAGTGGAGCAGCTGATAGTTACAGACACTGGGGTAAATGGGACAATATACTCACCGCCGACAACTCTTTCTCTCTGTGGGACCTTCAGAGAAGAGCCGGCACCTCCCTGGACTGTAACTCCAATACATTTGTAGGTCAACATGTTGTTCTGAGCCCATTGGCACCATCTTGTCGCTGCTGCTGTGCTTATTTATTAGGCGAAACCTGGGCAGGACATGTATAATTAGCGGGGCTCAATAAAGGACAAAAACATTTTTTTATACTTACAGTGAATATAAGTATCATGTTATAATCAAATCCTAGACACGATTATAACATGATACCCAGCTTATAGCATTGCTTCTGTATAACCCAAGGGGTAGGGCCTTTTGCAAGGTTATTCATAGATCCAGAAACCCTACCAGACCCGGTAACTGGTTAAACTACACAGACCCCCTACTAGTTGTTGTTGTCCTGTTACCCTGGTTTTTGCTTATTTCTTGGGGTACTTTTGGACAACTCAACAGTATAAATCTGGCTGCTCATTGGAAACATCAGGGATAATAAAAGAGAGATCGGAACAACAAAGGCAAATGATTGGGGTTGGAGAGAAGAGGACAAAGGAAGACAACGGGGTGGTGGAGAGGGAATGGCAGAAAGGAATTGTGTTTCAAGCCCTAATCTTTGTATAGATGTGTAGTTATTAGTCAGGAGGATTATCAGAGAATCCCAAGGAAATGGAAGAAGCAATAAGGGACATATAAGAGAAAGTAAACAAGCTGATGGGTATTGTGACCCCTTATAGTCTCTGGGAAGGGAGTGTGACTGTGGGATAGCAGATATAGTAGGGAGAGATGGTGCCTATAGTAACAGTGGATAATAGTCTCTGGGAAGGGAGTGTGACTGTGGGATACAGGTATAGTAGGGAGAGATGTGTCTATAGTAACAGTGGATAATAGTCTCTGGGAAGGGAGTGTGACTGTGGGATAGCAGGTATAGTAGGGAGAGATGGTGCCTATAGTAACAGTGGATAATAGTCTCTGGGAAGGGAGTGTGACTGTGGGATATCAGGTATAGTAGGGAGAGATGTGTCTATAGTAACAGTGGATAATAGTCTCTGGGAAGGGAGTGTGACTGTGGATAGCAGGTATAGTAGGGAGAGATGGTGCCTATAGTAACAGTGGATAATAGTCTCTGGGAAGGGAGTGTGACTGTGGATAGCAGGTATAGTAGGGAGAGATGATAGTAACAGTGGATAATAGATGTGACTGTCAGGTATAGTAGGGAGAGATGGTGTCTATAGGTGGATAATAGTCAAGTGTGACTCAGGATAGTAGGGAGAGATGTGTCTATAGTAACAGTGGATAATAGTCTGTGACTCAGGTATACTATAGTAACAGTGGATAATAGTCTCTGGGAAGGGAGTGTGACTGTGGGATAGCAGGTATAGTAGGAGAGATGGTGTCTATAGTAACAGTGGATAATAGTCTCTGGGAAGGGAGTGTGACTGTGGGATAGCAGGTATAGTAGGGAGAGATGGTGTCTATAGTAACAGTGGATAATAGTCTCTGGAAGGAGTGTGACTGTGGGATAGCAGGTATAGTAGGGAGAGATGGTGTCTATAGTAACAGTGGATAATAGTCCCTGGGAAGGGACTGTGACTGTGGGATAGCAGGTATAGTAGGAGAGATGGTGCCTATAGTAACAGTGGATAATAGTCTCTGGAAGGGAGTGACTGTGGGATAGCAGGTATAGTATATAGTAACAGTGGATAATAGTCTCTGGGAAGGGAGTGTGACTGTGGGATAGCAGGTATAGTAGGGAGAGATGGTGTCTATAGTAAAACTGGCCATAGACACAAATATTCGATGGGTTGAATCCTTGAACAATCGGACTTCCCCATCTCCAGACCTGCCACTAACCATTCAGATGAAATAAAGTAGTAAAAGAACAGATGAGCCGATGTTCTGCCCCTGACAGTAATCGTATGAAAGTTTATGTCTGACAAAAAGTTGGTGACAGTCTCCCACTGAAGATCATCAGATCGGCAATACAGACAGAGATATTATCGGGACAGAAATCTTTTAACCTGCCCAATCGTCCAAACGACCGATCTCCATGGGACGAAAAATGTCGGGATTCTCCACACACGGTCCGAAAATCGAGGATTTGTACGTTCGGCTCTTTTTGTCTATGGGATAATTATATACTGTAATGGGAAATGCACAATTGTGACCAGCAGAGGGAGCCCTTTCCTCACATACTCACAAGGTCAGTGATTGTTCATTTAGAAGTTGCCTTAGTGACTGTACAATGAGTGTGAGCTCACGGGGCCCCTCTGGACACTACAACCAGCTATAGTGCATTTCATTCTGGAAATTAACCCTAGGACTTATTTGCTTTTGGCCAGTAACCTATGGCAACCAATCAAATGTTTCCTTTCATTGGGTAGAAAGAAGTAAATTGCTGATTTGTCCGTATCATTTATTGCCCAGGTGCAGATTTGCCCAGTGTTCATAAATGAGCCCCCCTGTGGCAAACTGACTGCAGAGCTTGCACTCGCCTGGAAACTTTTTATTGTTTTTATTCCCAATTGTAAAGAAAAAGAAATGGTCGGCCATTCCCAGAGCATGTGGAAAAAGTTGGCTTGTTGGCTATTACATCGAGGGCAGTGGTCGTGGGGAGTTTTCCCCATGCGTTTGAGCTTAACTGGAGTTATATATTGTTGCTGAAAGAGTTTGTAGTGGATTAGTCTATCTCATATTGAAGTAAGGGGTTTGTACATATGCTCGGTGGCTTCATCTCAATCGTCCTGGGACAGAGTAGGTAAGAATTCTGTCCATCACACTTGAGCCAATGTAAAGGGTGAGGATGTTCCTACCGGAATGTTGCGCTACAGGTTTGCAGTTAGTTTTGTGCGACTGTCCATTGATCTTCCAGATTGGTAAGTGAGAGTGGGTGAGAGTGAGCCAAGTGGTGTCCTAAAGAGGCGTCTCATTTGAAAGTATCGGAATAAGGGTAATTGTTGTGTGATGGATCTCTGTTGTAGGGAAGTATCAGAGGCAAAGCTGGAGTCCTGGATGAGGTCTCTTAGATATGTGATGCCTTGTAGGGCCAGTAGAAAAAGTCCTCTAATACACGGTATTGAGTTGCCCCATAGACGGAGAGACATGGTAAGAAGAGGGTTTTTTTGTAACCAGGAGGTGTGGGGGCAGTCATGGTGGGTGGGAGATTGTCCAGATCTGCCGGAGAGTGGTATGGTATATTTCTCATGCCTTCTAAGGATCCTATTAGTAGAGATTGGAGAGTCATATTGGGGTTATAGGGATCTGGGTGAAACCACCAGAATAAGTATATTATATTATATAGTATATTTGTGATGCCAAACAATACAGGTAGAAGTTAGGCAGAGCTAAGCCTCCCTCGTTGTATGGTGCTGTCAGTTCCTCCCATGCCTCTCTAGGGACTTTCTTGTTCCAAATGAATCGTAGTAGGTGCTGATTGATTTTTGAAACCAAGTTTTGGGGATGTAGATTGGGGCATTGTGGAAGAGATATAGGAATCCTGGAAGGTTTATCATCTTGATGAGATTAATACGGCCCCACAGTGTTAATGGCAGATTCACCCAAGTTCTGAGATCGGACGAGAAGCGAGAGACCAGCGGTTCTAAGTTGTGGTTTATGAATTGTTCTGGGTTAGCGTGGATTGGAATTCCCAACTATTTATAGGAGGAGGCCGAACAGAGAGGAGTTGAGGGGTGTAGGGGTCTCCGTCTAATGGGAAGAGGATCCATTTGTCCCAGTTGATACGGAGGCCTGAGAATTCTAACCATTAATTAACTTTTAGACACTTAATAAACACGTTTTTAGTTGGTTTACTTTGTCTTTTATGTCTGTTTTTTTAATTGGATTTTTATTCTGCATCGAGTGTGTAAAAGTCTCCTCTTCCACTAAAAGTATCATTTGAGGGGGGTGGGTGGTGACACTGGGGGCCTCATACAACGCTGGAATTTTGGGGTAAAACCGCTGCATTGTGGGAAGTATTCTCACTTAACATTCTTTGTCCCTTTGTTGGAAGATGCCTATATGGCTATAATTTGAATAAAGTGTGAGTGGTGTTACCATGTGACCCCCTATTCCTGCTCATACCCAGCATGCCATTGGATGAATGCAAACTGTCATTTAATGATTTATATTCCCTTTTGTGATGCTGATTTTTCTTTCCACAAAAAAATAATAATTCACAACATGGACAAAGTAAAAATTTTACAACTATATTTTTTAATATAAACAATATACACAATGTATACAATATAAACAATATATACAATCCAATTTTGGGGACCCTAGACACTGCTTCCCCCACTCAGGGCTTTCAGCAAATATCATTGGGCCCTGCACAACAACATTTCCTTCTGCGGGTGTCCTTCTTCCTCCTCTTCTGCAGCACGGCCAGCCCCCAACCCACCGACCCATTTGCGCATGCGCTCGGGCCCCCATATGTTTGGAACCTGGTGGGGCCCAAATGCTCCCATCCGACCCTGACACCGCAGAAGCTTCTTAGGAATTCTCCAAAGTGGCTTCTTTGGCAGCACAGCCTCCCCCCTTTAACCCAGAAATCTGCTTCCTCCTTCTTCTCTGGAGCAGCTTCTTCTGCAGCGCGGCCCCCAACACTCTTTAACCCCAGGCCCGGAGTTGTGGAAAGGCCACCAAGGCCCAGGCCTAGGGTGGCAGGATAATATAGTAAGTTCAGATGAAAACCTTAAGTCTATATATAACCTGCCTAACTGACAGTTGATCCAGAGGAAGGCGAAAAAACCCCATCTGAAGCCTCTCCAATTTGCCCTCAGTGGGGAAAATTCCTTCCTGACTCCAAAATGGCAATCGGACAAGTCCCTGGATCAACTCAAACAGTGGGAATTTGAGGGAAATACAATTTCTTGTGTGCCAATCCCCAGAACTGATTAAAATAAAGGGAAGGGGGCGACGAACGACAGCAGGCCTAGGGGCACCCGCTATGTAAATCCGCCCAAGTTCTACGCACAAATCGCTTCTTTGTTTTTTCTTCGGTTCGGCTTTTTCGTTTCTTCTCCAGAGCGGCTCCTTCTGCAGCATGGCCGACCCCCCCTTCTACCCAGAAATCCCCCAGGCCTATAACCCACTGTCGCCCCTGTGCCTCCCTGACCCTTTTCCCCACTGGAACTAGGGTCGGACTGGGCCGGCAGGGCACCGGGAAAAAAACCCTGTGGGCCCTGCCTCCCTTTGTCTGAGGTTGCGGGAAAGCGGAAAGCGCACAACCACAAGCTCCGCGCGCATGCACACGAACGCACTGCACACGCCGCGGTACGGCAAGGGGGTCGGTGGGGGCCCTGGGGCAGCAGCCCCGATGGGCTCTGGCCCCCCAGTCCGACCCTGACTGGAACCATCATGGCTGCGGATCGCTAGGATACCATAAAGGATCATCCATGACTGTAGCTGGAAATAACAAAGAAAATTTGTCAGGAAATGCGTTTTTAAAACGTTATTCATAAGAAACCTTATGCCCCTGCTCCCTATTTAGTAATGAGCCTAGATACTAAAGATATGACTAGATCCCTACATTCTTACAAGATCTAAGTAAGAAATGCGACAAAATGAGTGGCCCCTGGGATGGTCAGTGACAGGCAGGAGGCGGGGCCAAGTAGTTTTGGCCTTGGACACCAAACAGATATTACTGAGCAATTGTAGGGGAACTATTATATCAATACTGACACCTGCACTGAAAGCAACTTGCCAATGACATGATATAAAGACTTGTCTAAGTGTGAGAAGGGCAATTTCTTGGATACTAATTGCCATGTTTTTTTCCAATAATGCCACGTTCCCCCCTAGAATTCAAAAAACTATAATATTACTCATTACTATCATAATATCACTAATAAACACATTTGAACTTAATAAACAAAATAGAATTAATAAGCTGAAGTTAAAATGATATACTTACCCTTTACTTGATGGTTGGGAGATGGACTGTAGCTCTGAGAAGGATGAATAAAATAAGATACGAGCTCTAGTTCAGATGAAAGGTGACTAAAGGCACATCTTTCGATCTTTCCCATTTCTCTAGACTTGATTGTGATTGTCCAGGGCTATAATAGAAGGAGACAAGCGAAATATAATGTTTTTTTTATCTTCAATAATTCCAATGTGACTGTGATATGTTTAAAACACACATTAAACAGTTGAATTATTAAATGCTCTTACCGGGATTATTCAACGGTTTTGGCATATTCTGTTAACGCGTATTTGACCTGATCAGCCTCTGGTTGTTCCATTATAAAAGGATGGCCAAGAAGTTGTGTGGCTGTTGGTCTTTTCTTAGGTGATCTAATCAGGCATTGGCCTAAGAAATCCACAAAATCGTAGCTCCTGAAATACAGATACAAATAGAGTAAATATTCATCTTTAATGTTATCAAGAATCTATTGCTTTTCTGATAGATTATAAGCCTTGCCCCTGTGTGTGTAACACTTCTACATACTCTTGCCAATAGCAATCCTTTATCACAATGATGGAATATAATATAATACGTATCAGTCTTTGACAACAGGTTCAAGTAAAATGACAAAGGGAGGTTTGTAGAATAACTTACCACATGTGTTCACGTTTGAGACGTGGGGGTTCGCCTGTGAAAATGTGTTCCATGGCTTTAGTCCTGCCGAATCTCTCGTAAGCTAAAGGAGGTAAAACAGAGTATTAAAGGCACTGATGATAAAATGTTACTGTATATAGCGGAGAAGCAGAAATACTATTCTGTGTAAAGCTGCTCAAAGTAATACCAACCCTAATACACCGGCCTGGAACCCTGCCTGCTCCCCAATACCCACCCCCCTCTATAGCTTATTAGAGAGCAAGCGGGTGCAAAGCAGCCAGGTGGATAAATAAATGTCATATCTGGAAACAAAGTTGCCGAATATGACGATTTGTAAAAATGTATTTGAATTAGTAGACTCTGAGCAAAGCAATAGCAATAAAGGCAATAGCTGCAATATTTGTGGTTTACTTACGTGACTGTCCATCTGCCATCTCTATGAGGGTAATGCCAAATGACCAGATGTCGCACTGGAAATAAACAAAGAAAATGGATTGGTGACTTATATACAATCTACAACTGTAGGGGCTGGTGAATTAGATATCGCAGTCGTACATGTTCCAGACTAAAGTCAATGAACACTAGGGCCACTGAATGCAAATTATTTACAGAACCAATGAACGTACCTTGAAGTTGTAGGTCTGTCGCCAGTTGTATCTGCAGCCAATGACTTCGGGCGCCATCCAACAGGTAGTTCCGCGGGCACCTATGATTTTCTTGTCTATTCTTTCCAACTGCACGGCCAATCCGAAATCAACTGAAATAGCAGCACACATAACATAGTTCTATTAGTATGGGAAACATTATAAAGCATATCCTTATCATTTCCCAAGGGAGTTGAGTAGCTCAGCTCTGACTTCCACAGAGCAAGGGCTGGATTTAGAAATCTAGACCCCGGTCTCCTCCTTAACAAGAGTTGGGGATCATTCCATAGAAATATGTTTGTTTGTTGATCAGAAGAAGATGTGGTGTCTTAAGTTGGCCATAGACACAAAGATACGATCGTACGAATCCTCGATTTTCAGACCGTGTGTGGAGAGTCCCAACATTTTTCGTCCCATGGAGTTTTGTCGTTTGGACGATCAGCCAGGTTAAAAGACTTCAGACGGCTGACGTAATATCTCTGCGTGATATCGCTGTGAGCTTCCCAATAGAATCTGTCGGCCATACTTTTGCACGATTGCTGTGACGGGCAGGACATCGGCTGGTTTGTTCTCTTTGCTGCTTTATTTTATCTGATTGGTTAGGGGCAGGTCGGGAAATGGCACCGACCAATCATTCGTCCGACATTCTGCTTGTCTATGGCCAGCTTTAGTCTTATTACAACTAGAGTATATAGACCCCCCACTTGATATCCCCCACGCACAGGAAGAGTCAGGATACAAGTGATTTACTATAGCAACACCCACCCTCACTCCACACAAAGAATATAAAATTTTACTTACTGATCTTGAATGTCCCATGACGGTTTAGTGTGATATTCGGTGATTTGATATCACGGTGGACAACACATTTATGGTGCATGTAGTGCAAGCCCTAAAAAGATAAGTGAGAACAACAATCATGTGATGAGACTCCATTAAGAAATCAATAAACTGTTTAATCTCAAAACAGACATTAAAATGGGGGAACCATATAAATAGGCCCACGTTTGTGTTAAAGGGAGGCGTTCTACCAGTTACAACTTCTGGACTGGGCAAGAGATGCCAAGGGCTGTCCAATTCTTAAAATCCACCCTCATTTCGAATTAAGTGTGTGTGTGGGGGCGGGGCACAGACCACTGCCTGTCCCCTGGTTTTGATTTTTAAGATTGCCATACATAGGCCGAAAAAATCTGGTGAAAGACCAAGTCTGGAGCTTATTGGCCCGTGTATGGGGCACTCAGAAGGGCTTCCCCGATCAAAATCTGGTTGAGAGTCGGGCAGATGTTGATCGGACCAGCCCGATATCACCCAACTCGTATCGTGAGAGATCCGCTCATTTGGTGGCACTGCCAAGCGACTGGATCTCTCTGTGTACGACCACCAAAATAATTTCTGCACCTCACCATGAATGATTGATATAAATATGAGTGAAAGCAACATTAGGGCTGATGATGGTTAAACAGGCTTACCTCTAGCACTTCTCTAGCGATGTACCGGATACAGACCTCTGAGAGGGAGTTATTAACTGCTCCTTCAATTAGTTTCATCAAAGATCCCCCCCTACAATATTCCATCGTGAACTAGAATAAATAAAAGAATGAAGAACAAATAGAATGTCACCAGCTTGACTACAAATATTATACATCACCTACACACACACCTCTTCCTATTTTGTCTTTAATTTACCCCCTAGTGCTTTACTGGATTTATAGTATTTCCCCTGTCAGTAGCTCAATCAAACTTCATTTACATTGGAGCAAAAGTACAATTTTATTTTCTAAATCTGCCAAACCCACTTTTTATACAAATAGACAGTTCTTAGTCGGTTGTACCTTTACTTTGCTAGAACGATGTATTATGAATATTCTCTTACCCATAATTGGCTTCTTTCTGGAGTGACGTAGATCATTGTGCTGAAATGTTTCACAATGTTTTTGTGACCCGAGAGTTTCTTCAAGATCTCAATCTCCTGCAATTCCCAGATCTTCTCGGCGTCTCTCTATAGAACAAGAGAATACGTTTAGAAAAATAAAGATCCTTGTCGCGCATGGGCGTGTTACTTTTTTGGCTGCAGAAATGACTAAATAAAGGAAATGTATTTATTCTGAATAGATAAATATTTCTACAGAAACAGCTGTATGAGAATAAAACATATCAAAGCCTAATATATATACATATCACTCCAACTCACAGTGCAGCAGTAAAGTGTCAACTGAGGTTTATCAGAGTGCAAGTCACATGACTTGGGGCAGCTGGGAAACTGACAATATGTCTAACCCCATGTCAAATTTCAAAATTAAATATAAAACAATCTGTTTGCTCTTTTGAAAAACGGATTTCAGTGCTGGAAGTCTGCCGGAGCAGCACTATTAACTGATGTGTTTTGAAAATAACATGTTTTCCTATGACAGTATCTCTTTAATAACAATAATAATGATAATTAGTATTAGCAGCTAATTGTTAATGTGTGCAATGCTTCTTCAGATAAACAGTACAATGAATTTAACTTTATTACCTTTTCGATTTCTGTGATTTTTAAGGCCACGGGGATCCGCGACTTCTGTTTCATGACCTGTAACACAATCAGAAACGGTTACTTTTGTCTTCAACTCAGAATTTCAGAGCTGTCAAATGGATCATAGGAAACGGCACGACACCCGTCTATAACTAAACGTTGGATTGGCTCTAATATTAAGGGATTTTGTTATTAAACCACCAGGTTTGAGTAAATTAGGGGTAACTGCATTTTCACAATAAACCATTTGACGTTATTGGAGCTTTCCCACAAGAGACTTACCTTAAACACAGTTCCAAATCCTCCCGCTCCAAGTTTCTTCCAGCCATAAAAATTGATTGATGGATCCTAAAACAAATATCAGATATAGAAGAGCATAAATATACAGGTGTAGGGATATGATGACTTTCTGTATAATAGTAACGGAAAGCAAGGAACGTGGGGGATCAATAATACAGGATTTTGGGCTGCTTTTATTTACAATTATTGGCTCACTATTTTCGTAAGCAAAATAAGACTCTTACACTACAACTTATATGGATGAAGGAGCATTTTAAGGGTCTAATTATAATAACCCAAAACAACCAATCAGATATTTGCTTTCAAACAGGTAAAAAGTAAATCCTGCTTGCTGATTGGTTGTAGGTATGCAATGGGTTAGCAGATCAGGTGCAGTTTGGTACTGCACTACTGATATCACATATAAATAATAATAATAATACACATTCTTTAATGTTAACGTATAGGAAACATGTTACTTACTTTAAAAACCACTGGAATTCCTGCCAGCTGTTTATTCAAAAAGAAAAAAAAAACAAATTAGTATTTTTGCATAAAAGAACCCCCCACATAATAATAGGGTTCCTGATAAATCTCTGCTGCTCAAACTTTTTATTAACCCATTATATATCCATCTTCTGAGTGAGGCCTGAGCCTTTAGCTACCTGCCTTCTCATCAATACTGACTGATATGTTATATTTAGAGCAGGAGGCTCAATCATGGGACTCCATTCATTACTCACTAGGGAATTTACAGAAAAGTCACCCAAATCTCTGACCTCTGATTATTCCATTATGAGAATGAGAGGAGCATATTGCTTACATTGGATTTCTAGAATCTGAGCCCTGACTTCCATCCCTACTCCTACAAATATAAACTATAACTAAGGCCATCAGCTGGGCCTCATACAAAGGCCAATACATTTACATTACCCACTGGGGTTGAAGAGGCTCAGTTGGCATCTTAAAATGGGGATGGTCAGGTTAAAAGATCTATATAAATCCATAAGTTCCTATGATCCTGTGTTGGCTGTAGGAGGTTGGAATACTCACATAGTGACAAACTAGAGGTTGTGCCTCTTGCTCTGGAGGATCTTCAGCCTTAAAGGAAAGGAAAATGCGTTTAGTCAGGTTTGTTACAAACATTAATGAGTAAATTATACATAAATGTACTATCCAACCCCTTCTTTTATCTAAGCCCATGAAATCATTTGATTGGCCCATAACTTCCATTTTTGTAGTGTGATTAGGGCAGGCAGGGGACATAAGGAGGTTAAACAACAAAATGTCTAGCTTGTGATCATGATACCAAATGAGTATGTTGGGAGTAACATCCATTTTTCCAATTTGGATCAGTGGCCACGCTACTTTATATTTTGGGATTAAAGTTGACCTGTGAATAGGCCATTTGCAGTTCTTGGACACATTTATGTGTTTTATTCATATAGTTTTGATCAGTAGATCTGCTTTTGCATTCCACCCTTCCCATCCCCAATGCAAGTTGTAGGGAATCCCTCTTTTACTTACATCTTCAGCTGTTAGAAATGTCGAAGATTCGTTGTCCTTAAAGAAAAAGAGAAGTATAATTAGATTTATGCACGACAGGGCCATTTCTCATATAATGATAATGACTGGGCGCATGTAACAAGTGATACAAAGGGATTAGTGCATGGCATTAAAGCACTGCGGAACTTGGCGCTATATAAATAAATGATGATCGTTTTACTATAAGGGTTTGAGTTATAACTCAACTTCAAATAAAATCAAACAATTGGCCAACAGCAAACCTTAAAAACACGATAAAGGATTTCAATATTGAGATGCACTTTTTACTCTGTGCTACTTACATCATCACCATGTAGAGGTTCTGATGTTTCTGATGATTCCGATGTTTCTGCAGATTTTCCAGATTCAGCTGAGCAAAAAACCTGTTGAGATTACAGCACAAAAGGACAGTGAACATCAGGAAAATGCAAATATCATACTGAATATGATATTATATGTCCCCCCACTAGCTGGACATGCTACTATATGGTTAGGGCAGACAGAGCCGGAGATTGAACTCTAAAACCCATTATTGAGAGTTGTCTTTCTATTGGATTGACCCACCAATGTCCTCCCTAGACCCTGCACTAAGATCTTTTATTCATTTCTTAGGGCATTAGTTATGAATTAATGACATGAAATTATATTACGCAGGGTCTCATATAATGAATACTTATATAAAAAGCCAATAGGTTGTTGGAAAGCAATTCAGTTATTTTTATGTTACTCTCTTCTACTCACATCATCTTCATTTTCCGATGGTTCTTCTCTCTACAAAAAAAGACAGAGGTTATTAACCTTATGATTCAAAGTCAACATTCTTGTAAAATTCTATTGTGTTTTAAAAGTGTTCAAAATCAGCAGAGAAAGTTAAAAGGTGCTTAGAATTACAATATGCACATCCCCTTAAAAAAGGTGATGAGAGTTTTAGTTTATTACAGCAGTGTGTATTAGAAATACTTATTTGCTCGTATCTTACGCCTCAACTTACACAATCAACAAACTGAGGTTGTGATGTTTCCTCCGGTGATTCTGAAGGCTTTTCATCCTAAAGAGATAAAGTATCTGATCAGTTTTATGCATAAAAAAAAGCAGTCACAAAAATGCACAGACAGGGGGTCAAAATATTTGTTAGGCTAAGGCCACACTGGGCTGGTTTTCGGCCTGTGTATAAGATACAGTTGCCGCTATTACTACATGATAAGTCCAGGCAGAAGTGTGCCAATTGGCTGATGGCCGTATCATTTAGCTCAAAATAAAAAAATAAACATTCTAGTGATCCAGGTCAGTGGGGAAATGGAACCAAAACTTGCCTACAATCTAACATCGATGTCCAGCCCAACACAAAATGCTATAATTTCCTTCCTGCCCTTCATTCCCATGCCCATAATATATTCTCGAGGAATGAAAATATGTGGTAGCTTTATGTAGAACAGGATAATACCAAACCTAAACTTTCTAACCTAAAGTGAGTCCTAATGGGGTGGTGCTCCCTTCTTTGTTTTCCATCACTTGCTGGACATTCCATTGTTTTATTTACATAGTAACGTAGTAAGTTTGGTTGAAATAAGACACACGCCCATCAAGTTCAACCTTTTAAGTCTATTTATAACCTGCCTAACTGCCAGTTGATCCAGAGGAAGCAAAAAAAAACATTTGAAGCCTCTCCAATTTGCCTCAGAGGGGGAAAAAATTCCTTCCTGACTCCAAGATGCAATGGGACCAGTCCCTGGATCAACTTGTACTATGAGCTATCTCCCATATCCCTGTATTCCCTCACTTGCTAAAAAGCCATCTAGAGCAGGTTCAACTCTAAAGCTACATCTACTCTATTCACATTGTGGCCTTGTCATGGCTTCTATCAATGGGACCTTTGTGGGAATATCACAATGTAAACACTAGGCATGTGGGGTTGATAAAAATGTTCATATATAACATCCCTTGGATTCCTAGATCCCCAGTCCTCCCCACCCATAGAAACAGAACCTTCTAGCAGGATGAGAGGAGCCAATATAAAATGATAGTAAAAGCAATGCAACAGTTCATCGTTTTCTTCAGCAGCTTACCTGAAGATGTTTCTCCGATTCTTCATTGTTCTCTTCTACAATGATTTCTTCAATGGGAATCTAACAAATGAAAGATTGAAATATTAAATCCAATATGGGATTTATTAGGGATACACACTGGCATGTGTGGTTGATAAAAATGTTTATAGAAAAGATCCCTTGGATTCCTAGATCCCCAGTCCTCCCCACCCAAAGCAATGGAACTTTCTAGCTGGATGAGAGGAGCCAATACAAACTGATGGTAAAAGTAATGCCCCAGTACATGGTTTTCTTCAGCAGCTTACCTGAAGATGTTTCTCAGATTCCTCATTGCTCTTCTGCTCTTCAATGACAGGTTCTTCAATTGGAACCTAAGAAATAAAATTTGAAATATTAAAGCCAATGTGAGATTTATTAGGGATACACTGAGGCATGTGTGGTTGATAAAAATGTTCATATATAAGATCCAGGGGCAATTCTGGGGCTGCTGCTTAAAAATAGCACGAAGCAACTCAAAGGTCCTTTGATCACAATACTCTCTGCACTAGCAGGGCCAAAGTTCTGGGTTTAAACACGGAAATCCAGCTTTTAAAGTAACAAGAGGGGGCTTTTTGCTGCTCCTTGTAACTGGCTGCCGCCTGAGATATGGGTCTCACTTTGCCTCATGGCAGGAGCAGCCCTGATAAGATCCATTGGATTACTAGATCCAAGAACTTTCTAGCAGGATTAAGGAGCCAATACAAACTGATGGTAAAAGAAATGCCCCAGTTCAGTGCTGTCCAACCACTGTGGTACAGAGGGCCGATAATGGAAGCCAGTGTTGACCACTCCCTTTTTAAACCACACCCACTTTAAACCACACCCACAAGATCATGTCCACATTAATGGTGGTAACACACAAAAAAAAACAAATGGTTGGTGCTCACTACAGGGATATGTGAAAAAAGTTGTCATATTAAGACATATCCTTAAATCCATATGCCTCCTCTTCCCCTTGGATAACACAGCATCCCCAGCACATGATTAAACACATTAGGGGCCCCTAACAATAATTTATTTTCAAATGCTAACAAACGCCCAGAACAAATACCAGACTTATACTCCACAGGCAGAGCAGGGCACACACAGGCAGAGTATGTCACACACAGGCAGAGTATGTCACACACAGACAGAGCAGGGCACACACAGGCAGAGTATGTCACACACAGGCAGAGTATGTCACACACAGACAGAGCAGGGCACACACAGGCAGAGTATGTCACACACAGACAGAGCAGGGCACACACAGGCAGAGTATGTCACACACAGGCAGAGTATGTCACACACAGACAGAGCAGGGCACACACAGGCAGAGTATGTCACACACAGACAGAGCAGGGCACACACAGGCAGAGTATGTCACACACAGGCAGAGTATGTCACACACAGGCAGAGCATGTCACACACAGGCAGAGTATGTCACACACAGGCAGAGTATGTCACACACAGGCAGAGTATGTCACACACAGGCAGAGCATGTCACATACAGGCAGAGCAGGGCACACACAGGCAGAGTATGTCACACACAGACAGAGCAGGGCACACACAGGCAGAGTATGTCACACACAGGCAGAGTATGTCACACACAGGCAGAGTATGTCACACACAGGCAGAGTATGTCACACACAGGCAGAGTATGTCACATACAGGCAGAGCAGGGCACACATAGGCAGAGTATGTTATAGTAAAAGCAATGCAACAGTTCATCGTTTTCTTCAGCAGCTTACCTGAAGATGTTTCTCCGATTCTTCATTGTTCTCTTCTACAATGATTTCTTCAATGGGAATCTAACAAATGAAAGATTGAAATATTAAATCCAATATGTGATTTATTAGGGATACACGGAGGCACGTGTGGTTAATAAATATATTTATATATAAGATCCCTTGGATTCCTAAGTCCCCAGTCCTCCCCACCCAAAGTAACAGAACTTTCTAGCTGGATGAGAGGAGCCAATACAAACTGATGGTAAAAGTAATGCCCCAGTACATGGTTTTCTTCAGCAGCTTACCTGAAGTTGTTTCTCAGATTCCTCACTGCTTTTCTGTTCTACAACAGGTTCTTCAATGGGAATCTAACAAATGAAAGTTTCAAATATTAAAGCCAATATGGATTTATTAGGGATACACTGAGGCATGTGTGGTTGATATATATAAGATCCAGGGGCAATTCTGGGCTGCTGCTTAAAAATAGCACGAAGCAGCTCAAAGGTCCTTTGATCACAATACTCTCTGCACTAACAGTATGTCACACACAGGCAGAGTATGTCACACACAGGCAGAGTATGGCACACACAGGCAAAGTAGGGCACACACAGGGATCGTTGGGCAGGCAGAACAGAGCAGGAGACAGGAATCAGGACCAGTCTAACATGTACTACATACAGTGACACAGTGCTGGTGCCCCATTAGCATTTTGTATAAAGTGTGAACAGGTGAACAATGTGGCAGTTTCAGTCTGGGTCTCAGGTACAGTACAGGGGCTTTAGGATATAAACAATAGAGGTGTCACAAATGTGAGCAATGCAGGGGGATCACAGGTGTGAATAATACAGGGGATT
This sequence comes from Xenopus laevis, assembly GCF_017654675.1. NCBI lineage: Eukaryota > Metazoa > Chordata > Amphibia > Anura > Pipidae > Xenopus > Xenopus laevis. The sequence goes on along the minus strand of NC_054388.1, from coordinate 3,353,858 downwards.
AGTTTGAATTTGAGGTTTAAACAATGTAAGGGCCAGTTAATCTCTGTAGTGATACTATTTAAATTTTACACATGGTAAGCAAACACAGCAGGTAGGTGGGGGCCACACAAGGGGGGGTCGCGGGTCGCCAGTTGGACAGCCCTGCCCCTGTTCATTGTTTTCTTTAGCAGCTTACCTGAAGTTGTTTCTCAGATTCCTCACTGTTCTTCTTTTCTACGACCGGTTCTTCAATGGGAATCTAACAAATGAAAGTTTCAAATATTAAAGCCAATATGGGATTTATAAGGAATACAAAGCCAATGTGAGATTTATTAGGGATACACTGAGGCATGTGTGGTTGATAAAAATGTTCATATATAAGATCCAGGGGCAATTCTGGGACTGCTGCTGCAGAGCATGGCACACACAGGCAGAGCATGGCACACACAGGCAGCGCAGGGCACACATAGACAGAGTATGTCACACACAGGCAGAGTATGTCACACACAGACAGAGCATGGCACACACAGGCAGAGTATGTCACACACAGGGATCGTAGGGCAGGCAAAACAGAACAGGAGACAGGGAAACCTATCAGGACCAGTCTAAGATGTACTACATACAGTGACACAGTGCTGGTGCCCCATTGGCATTTTGTATAAAGTGTGAACAGGTGAACAATGTGGCAGTTTCAGTCTGGGTCTCAGGTAGAACAGTACAGGGGCTTTAGGATATAAACAATAGAGGTGTCACAAATGTGAGCAATGCAGGGGGGGCCACAGGTGTGAACAATACAGGGGATTAGTCTGGATTTGAGGTTTAAACAATGCAGGGGCCAGTTAATCTCTGTAGTGATACCATTTAAATTTTACACATGGTAAGCAAACACAGCAGGTAGGTGGGGGCCACACAAGGGGAGTCGCGGGTCGCCAGTTGGACAGCCCTGCCCCTGTTCATTGTTTTCTTCAGCAGTTTACCTGAAGTTGTTTCTCAGATTCCTCACTGTTTTTCTGTTCTACAACAGGTTCTTCAATGGGAATCTAACAAATGAAAGTTTCAAATATTAAAGCCAATATGGGATTTATAAGGAATACAAAGCCAATATGGATTTATTAGGGATACACTGAGGCATGTGTGCTTGATAAAAATGTTCATATATAAGATCCAGGGACAATTCTGGGACTGCTGCTGCAGAGCATGGCACACACAGGCAGCGCAGGGCACACACAGGCAGTGCAGGGCACACACGGACAGAGTATGTCACACACGGGCAGAGCATGGCACACACAGACAGAGAAGGGCACACACAGACAGAGCATGGCACACACAGACAGAGCATGGCACACACAGGCAGAGCAGGGCACACAGGCAGAGCAGGGCACACACAGGCAGAGCAGGGCACACACAGGCAGAGTATGTCACACACAGGCAGAGTATGTCACACACAGGCAGAGTATGTCACACACAGGGATCGTAGGGCAGGCAGAACAGAACAGGAGACAGGGAAACCTATCAGGACCACTCTAAGATGTACTACATACAGTGACACAATGCTGGTGCCCCATTAGCATTTTGTGTAAAGTGTGAACAGGTGAACAATGTGGCAGTTTCAGTCTGGGTCTCAGGTAGAACAGTACATGGGCTTTAGGATATAAACAATAGAGGTGTCACAAATGTGAGCAATGCAGGGGGATCACAGGTGTGAATAATACAGGGGATTAGTCTGAATTTGAGGTTTAAACGATGCAGGGGCGAGTTAATCTCTGTAGTGATACCATTTAAATTTTACACATGGTAAGCAAACACAGCAGGTAGGTGGGGGCCACACAAGGGGGAACGGGTCGCCAGTTGGACAGCCCTGCCCCTGTTCATTGTTTTCTTCAGCAGCTTACCTGAAGTTGTTTCTCAGATTCCTCATTGTTTTTCTGTTCTACAACAGGTTCTTCAATGGGAATCTAACAAATGAAAGTTTCAAATATTAAAGCCAATATGGATTTATTAGGGATACACTGAGGCATGTGTGGTTGATAAAAATGTTCATATATAAGATCCAGGGGCAATTCTGGGACTGCTGCTGCAGAGCATGGCACACACAGGCAGAGCATGGCACAAACAGGCAGAGCAGGGCACACACAGACAGAGAAGGGCATAAACAAGCAGAGTATGGAACACACAGACAGAGCATGGCTGACACACAGGCACAGTATGTCACACACGGGCAGAGTATGTCACACACAGGCAGAGCAGGGCACACACGGGCAGAGTATGGCACACACAGGGAGCATAGGGAAGGCAGAACAGGAGACAGGGAAACCTATCAGGACCACTCTAAGATGACAGTGACACAGTGCTGGTGCCCCATTAGCATTTTGTATAAAGTGTAAACAGGTGAACAATGTGAGCAGTTTCAGTCTGGGTCTCGGGTGTGAACAGTACAGGGCTTTAGAGGTGTCCCAGGTGTGAACAATACAGGGGATTTGTCTGAATTTGAGGTTTAAACAATGCAGGGGCCAGTTAATCTCTGTAGTGATACCATTTAAATTTTACACATGGTAAGCAAACACAGCAGGTAGGTGGGGGCCACACAAGGGGGGTCGCGGGTCGCCAGTTGGACAGCCCTGCCCCTGTTCATTGTTTTCTTCAGCAGCTTACCTGAAGTTGTTTCTCAGATTCCTCATTGTTCTTCTGTTCTACGACAGGTTCTTCAATGGGAATCTAACAAAGGAAAGTTTCATATATTAAAGCCAATATGGGATTTATTAGGGATACACTGGGGCATGTGTGGTTGATAAAAATATTCATATATAAGATCGAGGGGCAATTTTGGGGCTGCTGCTGCTTAAAAATAGCGCCAAAGCAGCTCAAAGGGGGGCAGCATCGCTAATCCAGTGAGCACAATACTCTCTGCACTAGCGGAGCCAAATTTCTGGGTTAAAACACGGAAAATCAGCTCTTAACGTTTCAAGAGTAGGCTTTTTTTGCTGCTCCTTGAAATAAGGGTCTCACTTTGCCTCATGGCAGGAGCAGCCCTGATAAGATCCCTTAGATTCCTAGATCCAAGAACTTTCTATCAGGATTAAGGAGCCAATACAAACTGATGGTAAAAGTAATGCCCCAGTTCATTGTCAGCAGCTTACCTGAAGATGTTTCTCAGACTCCGCATTGCTCTTCTGCTCTTCGATTACGCGTTCTTCAATGGAAATCTAACAAATTAAAGTTTCAAATATTAAAGCCAATATGGGATTTATTAGGGATACACTGAGTATCAGCCAAATCCTACAAATTGCACCAATTCTGCAGGATTTGGATTAGCTGAAGTATTTGGCAAACCATAACCCTTACGCTCATGTCACAACATGCAACAGTTTTTCTACCATTTTCTCCAAAGAATCTAAATTTTTTAAAATAATTTCCTTTTTCACTGTAATAATAAAATAGTAGCTTGTATTGATCCCAACTAAGATATAATTAATCCTTATTGGAAGCAAAACCAGCCCATTGGGTTTATTTAATGTGTCCAGGATTTTCTAGTAGAGTTAGGCTATGAAGATCCAAATTACAGAAAGATCTGTTATCTGGAAAGCTCCAGGTCCCAAGCATTCTTGACAACAGGTCCCATACCTGTATTATTTGTAAAAGTAAGGGCAAGAATGGATTGTCCTGTTTTAGCAATTAAAGTGAATGGGAGGCAGCAGTGGTGATTTTTTTGGGTAATTTTCTGACACTTCCCATGTGCCCCCAATTTTTCATACTTTGCCACAGAGGATGATGACTTTTGGTTAAGTAGTACACTTCACAAGCATGTACCCAAATGATGTGATCTCATGGCGGCCACTGTTACCCATGATGCATTGCATTGTCTGCACTGCGAGATCACTAACTGTCAACTGACGAAATCTTTAGTTATATTTAATGCCAATGAGGCATGATAGAATATCAGTATTATTTCCTACTTCAAGATTTCAAAAACATTCATCATTTTATTAAATTGTGAACTGCCCTCACATCAGTCATTTGTCCGTGTGCTGCTTAATTATGGGAGGGTTGGTAAGAACATTCTGCAGAACTTATGTGCACTCACAACATTTCACATTCAAACACAATAAACAAAGCACTGGCACCGCCTTACCTTGTTTTTTCTCTTTCGTCGAAGTCGTGGAAAACAACCACAAAATAAAGATTTTAGTCGTTTTGAAGCCATTCTTTTCTATAATCTCTAGACTGTTGGTTGAAATAATAAGGAGAGGAGAAAAAGTACAATTAGTTTTTTGAGTAGGCAAATGACTTTCCTGTAATATTACTGATGTTATTTGTAGGCTCGTATTGGTATTTGGCAGCTACCGATCAATTTTTATTCAAAATTAAAAACATTTTTATTTTATATTTAGTCGGTGTTGTTAGTGACTGACTGAATAATAAAATATGGGATAAATGGTATTTATGGCACATGGGCATATCGTACTGATAGCCACCTTCCCAAAATATTGAAGAAAATCAGTTTTTTTTGTGTTATTTGGTGGCATTTTTCAGTTTACTTTAAAAAAAAAAGGCAAAATGGAAACCAAATGCCATAATGATCAAAATGTAGGTTTATTGCAAGTTTGTATATAGTACATCCATGTCAAACATAATAAAGCGAGTTCTCTACAGTTATATAATAATGTTTTTTGTGTCATATATCTGTTTGGCTCAGAATATTGAGAAGAGAGAAAGTGATGTGCTTACCTCTCCTGGCTCCAACACGACTAAATAACCATTGGACTAACTGTTGGTCAGATACTAGATTATTAGTACTGTGATGTCATAATGGTTCTCTAGCAACAAGCTTTCCTGTTGGTGATGTCATAATGGTTCTCTAGCAAAAACAGCTGTCCAGTTGGTGATGTCATAATGGCTCTAACAATTTTCCAGTGTTTGTTGTCATAACGGTTTCCTAGCAACATCAGCTTCCCAGTTTTCTCTGATTCTTTTACCTTATAAGGAAATAAATGATAGTAAAGGGCCAATGAGCCGTTCCGCATGCAGAGGATGACATATTAAAGTGGGTAGAGGGTGGGATTAAGAAAGGATTTGTTACTGGGGACATGTATCTCCTCCAGGGCCCCCAGCTACGTCTCCCAAGCAAAACCTGATTGTATGTGGCAGCCATATTTGCAGGCCAACAAGGAGTAGGCGGTTTATCCCTTATGGGTGGGGGTTAAGCATATCTGGGGGTGTCCTGGAAGGATCAAGGGCACAGCCTACAGTGTCCCAATGTATCAGTTGGGGGTGATGGGAGTTATGGTAAGGCTCAGTGGCTCAGCAGGGAGTTTAATGGCGTCACCCAGCACTGGGATAGTATAATCCAAACATTGCTTCCTGGTCTGATGGTTGGATCATCCTGATGTCACAGGGTTGGCAGATGAGTAGAAAACTGGTATATGAAATACATTTTGTATTCTGAATTCATTCACATACAGAGGCTGGGAATTCTGAATAAATGAATAGCCAGGGGACAGACACGTTACATATTAACTTAATTAAAGTGGATAAAGGCGTCTTTAGATCACCCCCCCCCCCCCCGCCGCAGATGTTTCAAATGTCCATTGAAGGCAACAAATGGCCAGTAAGTAGAGTTCTCATCACATACAAGAGATCACAGTATCAGTATTACAGTTGGTACAGGGATAAATTCTTGCCCAATTGCCCCATAGTATCAATAAAGAAACACACGCTCTTCTGAGCTTCATTTTATTTTGCTATTCTGTACCCAGAGCTGTTTATATGTCACAATATGGAGTTGATTTTGGGAGAAACTGGATTGAGGGGTTAGAGGGACTGGATGTGAATATAAAGAGCAGTGGAGCAGCTGATAGTTACAGACACTGGGGTAAATGGGACAATATACTCACCGCCGACAACTCTTTCTCTCTGTGGGACCTTCAGAGAAGAGCCGGCACCTCCCTGGACTGTAACTCCAATACATTTGTAGGTCAACACGTTGTTCTGAGCCCATTGGCACCATCTTGTCGCTGCTGCTGTGCTTAGATATTAGGCTAAACCTGGGCAGGACATGTATAATTAGCGGGGCTCAATAAAGGACACATTTAAAAAAAAGTGCAGTTTTGGTCACGGAAATGTGGCTGCAGCCATTGTGTGAATACAGGCCATTTATTCAAGTGTATATTCAGAAAAAACAACATTTTGTAGGTACAGACCCATAGGACAAACTCTGTGCAATTTTAAATACAATAGTCACGTTTACCCCCCAATGTAGCATTTCCCCCTGACTCTGGGAAGGAAGGGGGGGGGGAAGATGCACCAAATCTAACCCCAATATGATCTCAAAATTAATTTTCCGCTTTATGGCAGCTACTAAAAAAGCCCTGTTTCTGTTCTAGATTTTAGAGTTTACCCCTCCATAAATCAATTTTAACACAATTAACCCTATGCTGGCAAGAGGCCATAAAAACGAAATCAGAAGAACCACATCTTAAACTAAGGTTTACTGATAATTAGTCTCTTTATTTCCATCAAGTGGACCCTCGGCACAAATCTAAAATTTTGGAGCTGTTACAGGTTTAACTGTTTTTTTTCTTGGGCAGCTTTAGTGGCTGTGTGTCAACATAAAACTTTTTGATCATGTAATTCCACCATGCGAGGTTTGATTTTCTGTTGTTCTGGTTATTTAATTTCACTTTATGGGTTTATTGGCTCATTATCCTGCTATAATGTAGTTCCGGTGCTTATATTTATATAATGTTATATACTCTTGTCATATAGGCTACATGACTTATGCATTTATGTAATCTTATTGTGCTTAATATGATCTGTTAAAACGTAATTCTTTTATGTTTAGGAAAACCCAATAAAAATGATGAAACACAGAGAAGATGAGCCAGATACAATTGCCGGCAATGTGTTGCACTTAAAGGGGTTGTTCATCTTTAAATGAACTGTTAGTAGGATGTAGGGAGGGATATTCTGAGACAATTTGCAATTGGTCTTTATTTTTATTATTTAGCTTTTTATTCAGCAGCTCTCCAGTTTGCAATTTCAGCCATCTAGTTGCTACTAGGGATGCACCGAATCCAGGATTCGGTTCGCCATTCGGCCTTTTTAAGCAGGATTCGGATTCGGCCGAATCCTTCTGGCTGGCTGAACCAAATCCGACTCCTAACTTGCATATGCAAATTAGGGATGGGGAGAGAAATCGCGTGACTTTTTGTCACAAAACAAGGAATTAAAAAATGTTTTCTCCTTCCCACAGGGTTCGGATTCGGTTCGGTATTCGGCCAAATCTTTTGTGAAGGATTCGGGGGTTCGTCCGAATCCAAAATAGTGGATTCAGTGCATCCCTAGTTGCTAGGGTCCAAAGTCCCCTAGCAACCATGCATTGATGTAAATAAGAGACTGGAATATGAATAGGAGAGGCCTGAATAGAAAGATGAGGAATAAAAAGTTAAAGGGGTTGTTCACCTTTAAATGAACTGTTAGTAGGATGTAGGGAGGGATATTCTGAGACCATTTGCAATTGGTTTTCATAGAAATGTACTGAGAAGCTGGAGGGCAATATTGGGGCAGATTTAGAGGAGGAGGGGCTGGAGGGCCCAAACAAGTGAGAGGCAGTTCCACTGCTCCATAACCCACTTTAGCCAACACAAATGGTCACAGATCATTTAGATACATCCTTTTTTTTTTAAGCTAAACGTTCCAGATACAATTCCTGGTTATTTGTACTACAGACAAAAAATGTCCACATTTTGCAATTTTCTTAGAATGCCACTTCTAAATCAAAACTAAAAGTATATTTTCAAGGTGAACTGGCCCTTTGTGTGAGGAAGGTGGTCTCATTGTTAGTTCTAAAGAAGTACCTGCCAAAGCATCAGCTTTTCCATTTACAAAATCCTTCCTGGCAGTATTTGCGGCGGCCATGTTTGTATTTGCTGTCCCACCTACTGACCCTGGGCATCGTCACTGAAAGGGGCCGAGTGCAAGCTGTCTGATCCAGTCTGTGCCTGAAATAAAAGACTTAAACAAGGAGAAGAGTGAAAGTGGCTGCTGACAGTATCACCTAGAGCAGTGATCCCCAACCAGTAGCTCATGAGTAACATGTTGCTCCCCAGCTCCTTGGATGTTGCTCCCAGTGGCCTCAAAGCAGGTGATTATTATTGAATTCCAATTTTTGGAGCATAAAATCCAGGTGTACTGCTAAACTGAGTCTCCTGTAGCTACCAGTCCATATAGGGGCTACCAATAGCCAATCACAGTCCTTATTTGTCACCCCTAAGGACTTTTTTCATGCTTGTGTTGCTCTCCAATTCTTTTTACACTGAATGTGGCTCCTGGTTAAAACAGGTTGGGGGCCCCTGATCTAGAGCAAAGAAACTTCCAGCCAGTGTGCAGCAGCCTGGCCCCTGACTGGCTGGCCCCTGTGGCTAGTGCCCCAGTCCCTCTGGACGGCAGTTACCAGACATTACTTTTTATCTAAAGAGGCTGTTCAATAAACTGTCGACCACGGGAACAAATCACATTAGTGGAAGGCACCTTGTTTTATGACACTTTCTGCATTTAGTTGGCTAATGATATGGGTCTTTATGAGAGGGCCGCATTAGCTGCCAGGAAGCACCTCACTTCGTTAGACGCGTGCAATTAAACAGCTAATAAAACCTTTCATTAAAGCACTGCACTCGCTACAGCCACACGTCGGAGCATTTCCATGAGCAGCAACAGGAAAATCTTATTGATAAGCCTCTATAATATTTTTACTGATTGGCCTGGTGCCCTTTAAATAATATTTGCTCAATACATTTATCGTTTTTTGATCCTTCAAGAACAGAACAGGAGGGTTTATTAATGTGAACCTGCCAGAACATAAGAGGATCCGTCACTTGCACTGAAAGTTTATAAAAGATAGAAGTTTAGAAAAAGTTATGAAACACAATCCAATATTATATGAGATTTCTGTGAAAGATTTCCCTGCAAAATGAAGGGGGATAAATAAACCTATATGTGCAAAGGCTGGGAGACGGGGAGTGATATAAAAAGAAAGTGGTATATATATTACAATAAATTATTGAGTTTTGGAAACGGAGTGCTGGTCCTCTTTACAATTATTTATATATATATATATATATATATATATATATATAAAGAGATCAGGGCAGGGGTATATATATATATATATATATATATATATATATATATATATATAGATATATATATATATATATATAGATAGATACATATACAGATCAGGGAAGGGGTTTATATATATATATATATATATATATATATATATATATATATACACACACACAGTGGCGGAACTACCGGGGGAGCAGGGGGTGCGAGTGGGCCAGGGCCCGCACCCCCTCAGGGCCCCCCGGCAGTCCGTTCGCCGCTAAAAATGCGGCCATACGGAGGGGGGCTGGGCCCGGCTGCGCGTCACGCACCAGGGCCCGTACCCCTCTAGGATCGCTACTGTATTTATATATATATATATATATATATATATATATATATAGACAAATACAAGATACCTCTGCACTCAACCCATTATCAATATATTTAAGACAGAGACATTTTGTGCTACTGCTACTGAAAAATGCCTTACCCTTTAAACAAAACAGGGATTGTTTGTCCATATATTGCAATATATTTAAGCTGAACAACTACGTCAAAGTCATCCCATATCTGGCCAGTCCTACGCTCAATTTTCATCTGATTCATTAAGAATTCTATGGTTTAATTATACATTTTATAAAAGGGACGAATACGTTTTACCTGCAACTTACTTGCTGCTTTCAAAGTAAAACTCCCAAACTTGGCTGCCCTTTTATTAGACACCAGTGGGATCACCTGACTATAGTTGGAGAGGGTGGGAGCTACAACATAGAGCTGGTCACTGCTCCTGTAGAACTATAACAAACAAGGGAAACTTGTGCTCACCACTAGTTTTTAAAAACATTAGGCGGGGGTGCAATGAGGGTGTGACCACAAAATACATATAGACAAATACAAGACACCTCTGCACTCAACCCATTATCAATATATTTAAGACAGAGACATTTTGTGCTACTGCTACTGAAAAATGCCTTACCCTTTAAACAAAACAGGGATTGTTTGTCCATATATTGCAATATATTTAAGCTGAACAACTACGTCAAAGTCATCCCATATCTGGCCAGTCCTATGCTCAATTTTCATCTGATTCATTAAGAATTCTATGGTTTAATTATACATTTTATAAAAGGGACGAATACGTTTTACCTGCAACTTACTAGCTGCTTTCAATATATATACATATATACACAGATAATACCAAGGAAAGCCAGCACTCTCGAATAGAAAGTTCATATGCCTGGGTCAGGCCCGGACTGACAATCTGTGGGTTCTGGCAAATGCCAGAGGGGCTGCTATAAGGTGCCATAGAAAGTCAGTATTTAGTGGGCTGGTGGGGGCTGTTTGGGCTTCTATGTGGGCTGATTGTAACCCTGTGTACCTGAAATGCCAGGGCCTATTTAAATTCTCAGTCCGGACCTGGCCTGGGTGCAGTATCCATAATTGTATCCACAAGAAATCCAAGAAGATCCACACTCAAAGGTCTTACTATTGAAATAAAAATGTTTTTCAAGGCCGAAACGTTAGGCTGTAAGCTCTGCAATAAAACCATTTTTATTTAAGTAGTAAGACCTGTGAGTGCAGATCTTCTTGGATTTCTTATATACACAGATACATATACAGATCAGGACAGGGGTATATATATATATATATATATATATATATATACAGTATACACACACACATATATACAGATACATATACAGATCAGGGGTATATAGTTATATAAAGGCAAAGTTAAAGGGCAACAAAAGCACCCTGATGTCTTAAAGTGACTAAAACAAGACTTCATAATATTACTGTACATTAAAAGTTACCTATAGGTCATATTGATAGTTTTCACTAATATATCTTCTTTTGTAAGTAATTGTTACTTGAAGTTCCTAAACCTGACTGTTTTACAAATCTGCTGCTGCAGAAATATGGCAGCCCCTTATATAGGAACATGGGCGATCCAAAAGGTAATGTAAAAACATTGGGAAAGCAAAATTACGATAGATTTGAAAGGTTTAAAAAAGGTTTGAATTCTGGAGTCAGTATCTCTTTAAGGGAGCTAGCACACAGGCAGATTCGGGGAGATTTAATTGCCTCTTCTGCGGGGCGACAATCTCCCCGAACTGCGTTCCCCTGCTATAATGAGAAAACGCGGCGCTTCGTTTTCCGAAGTCGCCCGAAGTGTCCTCGTGAGGCAACTTCGGAAATCGAAGCGCCGCGAGTGCATTGGCGCTGGCGTTTTCTCATTGTAGCAGGGGGAAGGCAGTTTGGGGAGATTGTCGCACCGCAGAAGAGGCGATTATTCGCCAGGCGACTAAATCTTCCCGAATCTGCCCCTGTGCTTGAATCCTAAGAACAGTGGTTTCTAAGGCGGGGAGGATAAACAAATTTTGGGGGGCCCAAGTGCAACTGTCTATAGACTTGTGGTTTAGGGAATGCCCACCACGAGGCATGCAGGAGAGTTCTTGTCAAGGATTCTGGCATTTGTGGAGACAAGTTATAGTTTCCAAAACCATAAAAAAGACCCGGGAGTCTAGTGATGTGGCCGTACCAGTCTCCTAGTGTTACTTAACTGCACAATTGAGCTCTAATCTGGCAAATGAAGTGGAAAATTGGTGTGATTGACTGATCATTGTGCCGGTAAGATTAGGAATGGCTTTTTTTTTCCCCCTCGGGTCATTTCATTTCAAGATAGGTTGTTATCAGGAGCCGGCTCCACGTTCAGCAAGTCCACTCCATAAACACAAGCCTTTCCATGTTCCTACAATTAATAAATTGATGTTAATTAGAACACAGCAATGTGTGTTTTCCACCAGATCAGCTCAATGGGGCCTAATGAAGCGAGGGAGCATGGAGAGCTGGCGTGCTTCTGGGAGCCAATAGGAACTCTCGGCTGTGCATATAAAACCAGGCTCCATGTTTATGAAATGGATCTGAACCGGTTCTGGACACAGCTAGAAGTAAGTAATGGGTTTTGGGAACATTAAGTCTGTTTTTGTGCATTACCTCCAGTTGATTGACAGCTACATGAACACTAGGAGGGACCTATAGATCAGTTCGTAGGCATAGGGACATGAACGAGAGCCCCCTCTTATTCCATTTATATATATATATCAATGACAGTATAATGGCACACTCACAATGTCACTGACATAATAGATATTGATGACGTACCTTAAGTAGGAACCCCAAAACTTTGTACGGGCACCCCTTTTCTAAGAATCCGCTGTCATCAGGGTGGCTCCATATCCGGTGTTTAGGGTATCAGACGTTGCATCTAAGGTTCAAAAGTTACAGTTTAACTATGACATTTTTTCGTTTGCAGTTTTCGAAAAAAAAAGAAAATGAGGACCCTGAAATATGCCGCTTTCCTTTTAACATTTATAACATTCAATACTGCCCAAGCCGATGAAAATAAAATGAGGTAAGTGATCTCACCAGTGTTTGTTCCCCTTTAAATGAACTGTTAGTATGATGTAGAGAGGGATATTCTGAGACAATTTGCAATTGGTTTTCATTTTTTATGGTTTTTCAGTTTTCTGAGACAATTTGCAATTGGTTTTCATTTTTTATGGTTTTCCAGTTTTCTGAGACAATTGGTTTTCATTTTTTATTATTTGTGGTTTTTCAGTTTGTTAAGCAGCTCTCCAGTTTGCAGTTTCAGGAATATGGTTGCTAGGGTCCAAATAACCCTAGCAACCATGCATTGATTTAAATAAGAGGCTGGAATATGTATAGGAGAGGCCTGAATACAAAGGTGAGGAATACAAAGTATCAATAACAACAAATGTGTGGACTTACAGAGCATTTGTTTTTTACATGGGGTCAGTGACCCCAATTTGAAAGACGGAGAGAGAAGGCGGCAAATGATTAAAAGATTCTAAAAAAAAGAATAAATGAAGGCCGGTTAAAGAGTTGTTTAGAAGTAGCCATTCTATAACATACTAAAAGTTAACTTAAAGGACCAGTAACATCAAATTTTTTAAAAAAAAAATGTATTTGTATACTACAAAAAAAAACACCAACTCATATTAAACTTTAAAATCGCAAAGTTTTTATTTAGATATAACTTACTGAATCTCCGCTTGCGCTCCTCTTCAGAAAAGGCGATTGGACGATCCATCGTGTGGCGCTTGATTTCTCCTCCCTGCCTTCCTTATAGGAGATATCCAGGGAGAAGAAATCGAGCGCCGCACGATGGATCACCCAATCGCCTTTTCTGAAGAGGAGCCCAAGCGGAGATTCGGTAAGTTATTTCTAAATAAAGACTTTGTGATTTTAAAGTTTAATATGTGTTGGTGGGTTTTTTTTTCCGTAGTATACAAACAAGTTGTTTTTTTGTTTTTTTTTTAAATTGTTTGATGTTACTGATCCTTTAAAGGTGAACCGTGCCTTTAATGAATTCACATGAATCCTCCAGTGCCTGTTCTTCATCTAGAGACCTCTTCTCCTCTCATAATATCTCTACATATGTAAATAAGTGATATCTGCTTTGCCTGTTCTTACCCAGGGATCCTGGGCCTGCCATAGGAATATGTAACTCCGCTTCCTTTCATAGGAGTTCATACAATAAGACAATATGGATGACAGTTTGAAACTGCCACCCAGTTAGTCTGTGTTCCTCCTTAAAAGGGGAAGCATTGCTTTGAAAAGAAGATTGACTGGCAATGCCTCAAGCAAGAGAATATGCCAACGCTCAGTAAAAATGTGGTTAATTACAGTAATAGACCATAAAACAAATGATAACACTACAAACGGCTGCAGCTCTAGAAAAAGCAAAACTTAAACACACCATCATCACCGCGCAAGACGAGAACTCCGCGGCTCTGAGCTGATCCCCCCCAATTTCTCTCTTTCTTTTTTTTTGGCAGAGCGACTGTAGATAACGAGAGGCCGCAGCCGTTACAGAGGAGATACTCGGAGGCCATCCTCGCCAGCGATTACAGCAGATCCGTGGATAATATGCTCAAGAAGAACTTTGTCGACTGGTTACTTGCCAGAAGAGAGAAGAAAAGCGAGTAAGATTCATATCTATCAATATACGGTATATATGTAACATGAAGAAAGAAGCACATTGTATTCTATGCAATATATCAATATACTCAAAGCTGATGTGAGGATCTGCTTTTAAAGGGGTTAGTTCACCTTTAACTTAACCTGTATTCTGTTACAGAATGGCCAACTTTCAATTGGGCTTACCTTTTAATCGTTTCTGAATTATTTAGATAGGTATAAGAAGGGGTTGGATGGTGTTTAGCAAGTGAGGGAATACAGGGATATGGGAGAGAGCTCATAGTACAAGATGATCCAGGGACTGGTCCCATTGCCATTTTGGAGTCAGGAAGGAATTTAGAAATTGAAGAGGCTTCAGGTGGGGTCTTTCACCTTCTTCTGAATCAACTGGCAGTTAGGCAGGTTATATATAGACTTAAGCTTGAACCTGATGGATGTGTGTCTTTTTTAGGGATGCACCGAATCCACTATTTTGAATCCCCTAAAACTTGGTGAAAGATTCGGCTGAATACCGAACCGAATCCTAATTTGCATATTCAAATTAGGTGCAGGAAAGGGAAAAAGTGGAAAAAATTCTTCTTTTGTGCCGATAACTCATGTGCTTTCCCTACCCGCCCCTAATTTACATATGCAAATTAGGATTTGGTTCAGCTAGACACAAGGATTCGGCCGAATCCCTGAAAACTTGGTGAAAGATGCATATGCAAATTAGGCACAGGCCAGGCTCAAGGATTCGGCCGAATCCCGAACCAAATCCTGGATATTTTTTTCAACCTAACTTACTATGTTACTATGTATTTGCCTTTTGACTCTTTACACCAATCAAATGGGGGTCACTGACCCAATCTAAAGCTCTGCAAGGCGACAAATGTATTGTTTTTTTCTACTATTTATCCCTCCTCTTTCTATTCAGGCCTCTCCCATTCATATTCCAGTCTCTTATTTAAATCAATGCATGGTCGCAAAGAGTCACAAGAAAAAGGCAAATAAAAACCAATAGAAAAGTTGCTTCGAATTGACCATTCTATAACATACTAAAAGTTACCTTAAAGGTAAACCACGCCTTTAATAAAGAAGTGTACTATACTGAGAGTACTTGTTGCTTTAGACAAAACACAGTCGGGCCTGCTCCAAAGGCACCAAAAAGCAGACGAGTAAAAACATAATAGTCAACAAGAGAATGATTGTGCTCCGGTACCACTGATGTTGGTAGGAGAGAGGATGAATGTGCTCCTTTTTTCCAGTCCCTCCCAGTCATAAATCTGCCCTTTTATTTGTATGACGCAGTAATACGTCTGAAGCCACCAAACGAGAGGCAGATTTTCAGCTTCCGGATGGGGATATGAAAGAAAAAGAAGCTCAGGAAGGATTTGAGAGGAACGTAAACTACTTCACTGGGCTGATGAGGAACAAGCACAGAGAAAGGTGACCAATCAGGGTTTCTTAACCATTCTTATTTCCGTAGTCCCAAATGAAGCCAGAGACTCAGGGGGTTATTGATTATGCTCCGAATATTCGAATCATTCGTAGTTTTCGGACTAAAAAAATTTATTAAAGCCTCATCTCAAAGCTCTCGAGGTCCTGCATAAGTCAATGGGGAAGGTCCCAGTGTCTGTGCTGATGTCTGTACCGGTATCCGATGATTTCGGGGATTCGGAGCAAAAAACTCAGAAAAATCTTAGTTGTTGAGGAAAACGCCAAACAATTCAGAGTTTTCGGGGAAAGCTCTGAAGTTTTCCCAACCCTATTTTTTCAGGCTTTTTTTTCTTCATAAATAAGGTCCATTCGGGCAGGCAGATCGGATTTTTAAGGGTAGGACTACATGGACGTTTTCGGCGTGATCGGACAAAACGCATGCAACAATAATAAGGTAAGTGAATGCATTGTCGCATGGTGTTGCAGCGTTGATCCAATGCGACACGACTGTGAGATGCTGCGTCTGCATCTGACAGTCTCGTCAGATCAACGATGCGACAATACATTCACTTACCTTATGTCGGATCGCTCCGAAAACCTCCATGTAGTCCTACCCTAAGTTAGACATACTTAGAAAATTCGGACCTTGATAAATAACCCCCAGTGTAGAACTGACCGAGCACCTGCTATTATCTACAGGGATGGGATCCGGAAACCCATTATCCAGAAAGCTTCGATTTACAGAAAGGCCGTCTCCCATAGACACTATTTTAACCATTTTTTTTCTGTGTAATAATAAAACAGTAGCTTGTACTTGATCCCAACTAAGATATAATTAATCCTTATT
The DNA here is from genome assembly GCF_017654675.1 of Xenopus laevis. Classification (NCBI taxonomy): domain Eukaryota; kingdom Metazoa; phylum Chordata; class Amphibia; order Anura; family Pipidae; genus Xenopus; species Xenopus laevis. Next base: position 3,337,507 of record NC_054388.1, on the reverse strand, counting down.
GGAAGCAAAACCAGCCGATTGGGTTTTATTTAAATTGTACATGATTTTCTAGTAGACTTAAGGTATGAAGATCCAAATTACAGAAAGATCTGTTATCTGGAAAGTCCCAGCTTACAAGCATTCTGGATAACAGGTCCCATATCTGTACTACAGAAAGAAACCACTCATTAAAGGAGATCATGGGACCCACTATAAGTGCCTGGGGACCAATTAATGGGACTAGAGCAAAAAGAACCCCCCCGAAAGAGATTCTGCATATCAGCTAAATGTCACATCTGCAGTAACCACACTATGTCGGTATCTACTATACCTGCAATGATTCACAGGACACAGTTATTATACCCTCCACACAATATTTGTGTGACTCCCATTTGCCCGTGACTTGGGCAAATCTCAAATCGAAATCTGGATAGAGCAAATCGGTAGCTAGAGTACACACCCCAAACAAATGGGTAACTATACATCAGTAACTAAAGTACAGCAATGTGATAGGTCAACCAGTTCTATAGGGCAAGATATGAATGAAGCAGGTGAAGCCTCTGCTCTTCCTCCACGTCACTCTGAGAAACAGGAGCAAAGCAAAAACATGGAGGACCCCCGTGTCTGCAACAAATGGTAAAATAATATCGAATTACCTCTAAATCCATGCACGATTCCTTTCTAAGTCTTCTTCTCGTCAACATGCAGCGTCTACAATGAAGCCAAGATGATGTTGAACCAGCAATTAGTGGATTTACTGATGTTAACGGATCTATGCAAACAGAGGTGCGTATCATTATGATCCCCAAAAACATTCAGCCCCAACTGCTGCTATATTGTGTCCAATGAACTGATCCTCTTGTCATCGCAGGTTTTCTTAATCGTCTCTGGACCTCGGTGGGTATAGATGGAGAATCCACGGGCACATACACAGAAGCAGTAGTTATCTATTTTCATTACTGATTCCCAATGAAACAAATAAAATACATTTCAGAACTCACCTCGTGTTGCTGTTTGTGTGCATATTGTAGATACTTCTCTAGTTCCGAGCTGTAGAAATTGATAATGTCCTGCTACATCAATGGGGACGTTTCAGCAATCCAACTGTAAGAGAACTACCAATTCCTTGAAGCCGGTGGTTGTTGGACCTTTTCAGTTCAAGCCGTTTTCCTTTGTTAGCTCATAAAAAAGTCACAATTATGTTCCAATCATTGCTAGAGACAACATCTAGGAGAACAGGAGATCGTTGCCCCTGCTCCAAGACTCCCCAATGGGCCACAGCCAGAGTTTAGAAACCCCAATGGCAAATGATTCCCATTTTGAGCTTTCCAACATTTCTATTTGATTCATTTAGAATTTGCCCATAGTATTTGCTGTAATCACTACAGAGCAGATGAGATTAACGTGCACAAGGAGCTGGCATTGAAACTGTAAAAATAAGAGCAACAAAGGGGGAGGATGTGCTCAAAATTCCAAACACTCTCATACAGAAAAAGGGTGTGATCGGACATTACATTTAAAGGGGTTGTTCACCTTTGAGATAACTTTTAGTATGATGTAGAGTGATATACTGAGATCATTTGCAATTTATTTGATTTTTTTATTATTGAAGGTTTTTGAGTTATTAAGCTTTTTATTCAGCAGCTCTTCAATTAGCATTTTAAGCAGTCTGGTAACTAGGGCCCGAATTCCCCTAGCAACCATGCACTGATTTGAATAAGAGACTGGAATATGAAAAGGAGAGGCCTAGGATCAGTAATAAAAAGTAACAAGAACAATACAGTTGTAGCCTTACAGAGCATTTGTTTTTTTTTATTAGGGAGTCAGCAACGCCCATTTGAAAGCTACAAAGAGAAGAAAAAGGCAAATAACTATAAAAATAATGAAAACCAATTGAAAAGTTGCTTAGAATTGGTCGTTCTATAACATAATAAAAGTTACTTTAAACGTGAACCACCCCTTAAATCCTTTAAACATGTCATTGAAATTAGGCAAATGCTCTAAAAAAAAAAAAACAATTTCCAAATAATTCTGTTGGGGTAAGGTCACACCTGGAGATTCGGAGTCGCCCGGCGACTAATCGCCTCTTCTATGGGGAGACTATTCTCCCCGAACTGTTTCCCCCTGTCTTCCGCCTGCTAGAATAAAAAAAAAAACAGGCAACTTCCTGAGGCATCTTTGGGCGACTTTGGAAAATGAAGCTCAGCGAGTGCCATGCCACAGGCGTTTTTTCATTCTAGCAGGCGGAAGCAGTTCTTGGAGATTAGTCTCCCCAAAGAAGAGGCGATTAGTCGCCAGGCGACTAAATCTCCCCGAATCTCCAGGTGTGACCTTACCCTTAGTAAACTGATCACATAGTAGAAGACCCAGAAAAGGTTTGTAATCAAAAGTCTAAGATTGAGGCCTACAAAGGCTCAGGGTGCAGAAGCTGCGGCACAAAAGAAGCTTCAGAAGTTTTCAAAAAACTCATGAGGCATGACCCCGATTTTGTGACCATAATAGACTAAAACAGAGCTTTTTAGCCAAGGATCAATACAATATGAATGGTAATGCTCCTCGTACCTTGTAAGACATCATGCCAGATATAAGCTGATAGAAAAAATCACAAGCAGGCAATAGACGTCTATTTAAAGCAAAGGGAACAATATAAAGCTTATATGGGTTTTTATGGAAGGGCAGAGGCAAACGTACCAGACCTACATTGCCATGTAAAGCGCCAGTTGGGGAGTGTGCAAAGGTCAGCATTACTAGACTCTGGAGCAGTGGAAACACCTTCCCTGATTTAGGCGTGGACATCACCACCCTCCCTTGGCCCTGCCCGATATGTTTGGCGGGAAAAGGTGCCAACCCCACACATGGGTGTTTCGGTGCTCCTTGTCGCCCTCCCCCTCACACTTGGCTCATACCATTTCCAGTGCCAGAGTGGGGTGTGGGGGGCACATCGTACACTGCAATTGTGCTCTCCCACTAGCAGGGCCTTGATTCCGATTTAAAGCTACCAGGTTTGGCTTTCTTACTACTAGGCTTGCCACCTTTTCTGTGAAATAATATTTCACAGAAATAAAATATTTTTATTCCTATTAATAACATTGGGATCATATCACTGGCCTTCCTATATATTTATCTTTATTCCCTATTAATTCCCTGGCCTTCCTATATATTTATATTTATTCCCTATTAATAACATTGGGATCACTGACCTTCCTATATATTTATCTTTATTCCCTATTAATAACATTGGGATCACTGACCTTCCTATATATTTATCTTTATTCCCTATTAATAACATTGGGATCACTGACCTTCCTATATATTTATCTTTATTCCCTATTAATAACATTGGGATCACTGACCTTCCTATATATTTATCTTTATTCCCTATTAATAACATTGGGATCACTGACCTTCCTATATATTTATCTTTATTCCCTATTAATAACATTGGGATCACTGACCTTCCTATATATTTATCTTTATTCCCTATTAATAACATTGGGATCACTGACCTTCCTATATATTTATCTTTATTCCCTATTAATAACATTGAGATCACTGACCTTCCTATATATTTATCTTTATTCCCTATTAATAACATTGGGATCACTGACCTTCCTATATATTTATCTTTATTCCCTATTAATAACATTGGGATCACTGACCTTCCTATATATTTATCTTTATTCCCTATTAATAACATTGGGATCACTGACCTTCCTATATATTTATCTTTATTCCCTATTAATAACATTGGGATCACTGACCTTCCTATATATTTATCTTTATTCCCTATTAATAACATTGGGATCACTGGCCTTCCTATATATTTATCTTTATTCCCTATTAATAACATTGGGATCACTGACCTTCCTATATATTTATCTTTATTCCCTATTAATAACATTGGGATCACTGACCTTCCTATATATTTATCTTTATTCCCTATTAATAACATTGGCATCACTGACCTTCCTATATATTTATCTTTATTCCCTATTAATAACATTGGGATCAACCATCATTTTTACCGACGAGGCCTATAAAATACCGACCCTACTTGTGGGCCACTAACTCGTGGGCTGTTGTTGCCTGAATCAAGTTTCTGAAGTCTCCTCACAGCAGCATAATAATAAAATAAATATTATTAGCAGCAATGCCCCTGGCTAGGAATGTGTGAATTTGACCCGTTTCGCTTTGCCATAAATTCGCCAAAATGCATTAAAGTCTTTTGGCGTCAAATTTTTTTTGAGGCGTGGGGAATTCTTGCCAACGCCATGCAGGTGTATGGGCTTCATTTTAGTGGCCAAACACACCGAAATAATTGGCTCAGCCCTACACAGAGGCCGCTGATAAAGCATTACTCCTACTTTGGCCACTTTTCCAATTAATACAGGCCTGAGAATCAGAATAGGCCCCGGCATTTGAGTTCCACACAGGCCCAAACAATCCCCCATGTCAGGCCCAGTTTCCACAGAAGCAGAAGCCCCTGCCCATAAGGTGGAAGGGCAACTAAGAGTGAGGGAACACTACAGGCAACTCATTCAGTACAAATAAACAAAAATAGTTGAGTAAGAAAAATGACTTTGTTCCAAACTCAACTTTATGAGAAACATGGAAACTTTCTGAGGGAAAAAACGCCATTTTTACACACAAAAACTAGACAGGCCTCGAGGCCGTTGTTTGTATCGGTCAGTGACTCAGTACAGTCTCCCATTTGTCTGACAAAGCTAATAAATAACTTTTCATTATCCAGTAGGGACATTCCCCTGTCAGACACAACCTCACAGACAAACTGACTGAAATGCAAATGGAGTCTTTGGCAAATGAAGTCATCAGGGGCGGAGCTACACGAGCAGGCGCGTGATACGTCGGCGCACGAATGTGACGATTGACGCCGGTCTATCTCGTATGACGTGTTGCTGCTGCTACTGCGGAAGTGCCGATTTTGGAGCCAACCATGCACCGGAGAGGGGTGGGCGCGGGGGCTATCGCCAAGAAGAAACTGGCCGAGGTGACTAGAGCTTTTGTTCCACTTCCCAGTGAGGAGCTTCTGCTTTGTAAACTTACCCTACAGCTGGGAACTTGTCCCTAGTTGGGCTGCACTTAAACTACATTTCCCATCAGCGGCTTATTGTCTCCTCAGGGATTGTGGGAATTGTACTCACTACTGAGCTGAGCCTGGGGATCACGTGACAGATCTATTGCTTAGACTTCCTGCAGCAGCCAATAGATTTCTTGTTCTTATTCTATCGTTCTTGTTCTTATTGTATCATTCTTGCTGCTGCTGCTGACAGGGGTGAACTGGGAATCTGTGGGAGGTGACAAATGAAATGACAGGGGGAGGGGAAGTCTCAAACACATTTATTGGTTAGTTCCAGAGTCAGGGCTGTTCTTATTTACTAAAGAAACACTTCCCTCTAGGCTCCTCCCCTTCCCCCAATGACTCCTATATTCTTTCCTTCTATTGTGTACTCATGGGCTTCTGTATCAGACTAACTGTTTTCAGCTTAAACCTCCAGGGCTTGAGCATGCTCAGTTTGCTCCTCTCTCCCTCCCTCCTCCCATCCCTGCTGTAATCTGAGCTAGGGCTTGAGCATGCTCAGTTTGCTCCTCTCTCCCTGCTGTAATCTGAGCTCAGAGCTATGAGTGAGCAGGGAGAGATTCAGGCAGGAAGTGATGTCACACCAAGCTAATATGGCAGCTGCTATCCTAAACAAACAGAGAGAGCTTCTAGAGCTGTTTACTCCGATATGGTAAAGCATTCTGCAGAATAAATATAGTGTGATAGCTTGTACTGTTGTGGCTAATCTATTGGCAATAAAATGCCTCCGTAGCTATCCTTCTCCTTTAAAGGAGAACTAAACCCCCTTTCTTATAAAAACCCCTACCCTACACAGTCCCTGCTCCCCCCGCACAGGAGTTCTTCAGGTCTTTTTCCGGCACTTCGGTAATTGTCATCATTTTTGGAGCACGCACAGTTATAGCGAACCAGGAAAATGTTCCAACTGCGCATGCGCCGATACAGAGCTTCCTTATTGAGATTACCAAAGCGGCAAAAGATGCCCCCCCCCCGTGAGCTCCGCTTCACTGACTCTGCAACAAGGTGTAATTACCGTTTTAGGGGTATTTACTTGTTGTAACTCCTGTGCGGGCGGGGGGGGGGCTATGTAGGGTAGGGGTTTTTATTAGAAAGGAGGTTTAGTTCTCCTTTAAAGGGCAAGTTTACCAGCAAACGATCCACCACACTTCGCCAGGCACAAATTCACGACCATTACGATAATTCACCAAAATGTGAAATTGCGTCTCTGCAGCTGAATGCGGGTGAAGTTTCGCTAGTGTTAATTCGTCAGCACGAGCATTTCATGGGGAGCGTTCGCTAGCGTTCATTTCTGCCTAGAAAAACTTTGTTTGTACTCTTACACTTGGGTCAATTTGAATATATATATATATACGTCTTTATTTATTTTTTATGTCCAAGGAAGCAAAATAAAGACAAAAGACCCTCTAATGCCCTAGACATGAGCCCACCCTAAAATAAATGTGGAATAAGCCTCAAATGGTTGGGAAAGAAATGTTAACACAAAAATCTTTTAGTTAGGACTTTTTAAGGATGCACCAAATCCACAATTTTGGATTCGGCCGAATCCTTCGCGAAAGATTCGGCCAAATACCAAACCAAATTTGCATATGCAAATTAGGATTCGGGTTCTGCCGGGCAGAAGGATTCGCCCGAATCCTGGTGAAAAAGGCCGAATCCTGAACCTAATCCTGGATCCCTAGTACTTTTGAAGGCAATCCCGCTTTAAAATATGAAAAAAACGTAAACGTTTTAAAGAGCTTTTATGCGTTTCCAGCATACAGGATATGATGTCACTGACGTAAGATCGAAGAGGAAGTAGCTTCATCTTAGTTCGCCAGGTCTGATGCGATGAAGGAAACTAGCGAAAGAGGCAACATTCTGTAAAATTCGCACTTTAGAGTAACGATTATTCGTGTGAGCGAAATTCGCCTGGTGATAGGGCGAAAATACGCTAGCGACTGTTTCTTTCGTTAGCGAATTGTCCTCTACGCCTGTTAGTAATGGCGAATTTTGGCAGTAAATGGATCTGAAGAGTAAATGCATTTGAATTTGTGATTTCAGGCCAAGTACAAGGAGCGGGGAACGGTTCTTGCTGAAGATCAGCTGCTTCAGGTGGGTCCAGTGAAGGCTTTGGTGCTGAAGGACATGACTAACCCGAAAATGTGTTTTATCTCGTTCTATATCTTCTCTCTCTCCCCAGAGTCTGTTATTGATGTGGCTGAGATGTGCCGTCAGTTCAGCTTAAAGGAGAACCAAACCCTTTATATTAAATCCCGCTACCCTACATCGACCCTCCAGCCTTGGTGTTACCCTCGGTAAATGCCCCTAACTCTTTACTTACCCCTCATTGCTGATTCAGGGAATCGGAGTTCACTCTTCAGTAATCTTCGTGAATTAAGCGCCGTACCAGCGCATGCGCAGTTGGAGCGGCCTGCCGCTTTTTTAACAACTGCGCATGTCGCCTGTGAACTCCGATGCGCTGAATCTGCAACGACGGGTAAGTAAAGAGTTAGGGGCTTCTTACCAAGGGTAACACCTAGGCTGGGGGTCTATGTAGGGTAGGGGATTTTAATATAAAGGGTTCGGTTCTCCTTTAAAGGGGTGGTTCAACTTTAAGTTAACTTTTAGTATACTATAGAATGGCTAATTATAAGCAACTTTACAATTGGTCTTCATTAGTTATTTATTGTTTTTGAATAATTTGCCTTCTTCTTCTGACTCTTTCCTGATTTTAAATGAGGGTCACTGACCCCCATCTAAAAACAAATGCTTTGCTGGACTACCATTGTATTGAGATTGTCTTTATTTGCCTCATCTTTCGATTCACAATCCGGTCTCTAATTTAGAAACTGTGCATGGTTGCTAGGGGAATTTGGACCCTAGCAACCAGACGGCTGAAATTGCTGAATAAAAAGCTAAATAAGTCAAAATCCACAAATAATAAAAAATGAAAACCAATTGCAAGTTGTCTCAGAATGTCGCTCTCTACATCCTACTAACAGTTCATTTAAAGGGGAACAACCCCTTTCAGGGACATGGTTATCCCTATAAATAATAAGTCCAATATTGGTGCAGGACTTGTAAAGGTCTCGCCCTGTTCTTTTTCAGATGTCCAAGCAGTTGGAGATGTTCAAAACCAACCTGGAAGAGTTTGCCAGTAAACACAAGCAAGAGATCCGTAAAAACCCTCAGTTCAGAGTCCAGTTCCAGGATATGTGCGCCACCATTGGGGTGGATCCTCTGGCCTGTAAGATATTCCTATTTATTCTCTTATCAACCTCTACATTGGCCATTGTTGTCCCAGTAACATCTCGCTGTCTGACTTTACAGCCGGCAAAGGGTTCTGGTCGGAGATGCTGGGCGTTGGAGACTTTTATTACGAGCTCGGGGTTCAGATAATCGAAGTGTGTCTGGCGCTCAAACACCACAATGGAGGTCAGTAAAAAAGGAGGATATTTTATTTGTTTAAAGGGATGGTTCATATTTAAGTTAACTTTTAGTTTATTATAGAGAGGCTGATTCTTAGCAACTTTTCAGTTATAGTTTTTTAATAATTTGCCTTCTTTTGCTAGGGGAATGTGGACCCTAGCAACCAGATTCCTGCTGAAATCTTTCATCTTTCTATTCAGGCCTCTCCTATTCATATTCCAGTCTCTCATTCAAATCAATGCATGGTTGCTAGGGGAATGTGGACCCTAGCAACCAGATTCCTGCTGAAATCTTTCATCTTTCTATTCAGGCCTCTCCTATTCATATTCCAGTCTCTTATTCAAATCAGTGCATGGTTACTAGGGGAATTTGGGCCTTAGCAACCAGCTACCTGCTGAAATCTTTCTATTCAGGCCTCTCCTATTCATATTCCAGTCTCTCATTCAAATCAATGCATGGTTACTAGGGGAATGTGGACCCTAGCAACCAGATTCCTGCTGAAATCTTTCATCTTTCTATTCAGGCCTCTCCTATTCATATTCCAGTCTCTTATTCAAATCTATGCATGGTTGCTAGGGGAATGTAGACCTTAGCTACCTGAGTGTCTATAATGCAGATTGAGGAGTTGCTGAATAAAAAGCAAAATAACTCAAACATTAAATAAAAAATGAAAACCAATTGCAAATTGTCTCAGAATATCCCTCTCTACATCCTACTAACAGTTAACTCAAAGGTGAACAACCCCTTTAATGCCAGAGGCAAAAACTGAAACTAAAAAAAATATAATGAAGACCCATTGCAAAGTTGCTAGAAACAGGATATTGTAGAACATACTAAAAGTTAACTAACTTCAAATCGGGGTCACTGACCCCATCTAAAAAACAAATGCTCTGTAAGGCTACCAATGTTTTATTATTGTTACTTTTTATTTCTCATCTTTCTATTCAGGCCTCTCCTATTCATATTCAAATCAATGGATGGTTGCTATGGTAATTTGGACCCTAGCAACCAGATGGCTGAAATTGCCAACTGGAGAGTTGCTGAATGAAAAGCTAAATAACACAAAAAACACAAATAATATAAAATGAAAACCAATTGCAAATTGTCTCAGAATATCTTTCCCTACGTCATACTGACAGTTCATTTAAAGGGGAACAACAGAAATAAATAAAAATGTAGCACCAGCTCAAGGCATTCTGCGCAATTGCTAGCTCAATGGTGCAAATAAAATATGGGTGCACCTAGAGAAATGCGAGTGGTGTGTAGGCATTTTAGCTTCTCGAGTCTCGTTTCGTCTTGCCAACGGATAGACCTGTAGTTCAGCAACACATAAATAGCCCAACACTGACTGTAGCTTGTTTCCTTCTAGGTCTGATCACACTGGCTGAGCTCCACCAGCAGGTACTGAAAGGCCGAGGGAAACTGGCTCAGGACGTCAGTCAGTGAGTATCATGAAATCTCATTAACAACAGACAGAGCTGCGCTAAAGCACAACGAGCTGAGCCGACGTTCTTTTTCAGGGATGACATCATTCGCGCAATTAAAAAGCTGAAAGTTCTCGGTAACGGATTTGGGATTATCCCAGTGGGAGGTTCTTATCTGGTCCAGTCGGTTCCCGCTGAGCTCAACATGGATCACACGGTTGTCCTGCAGCTCGCAGAGGTAAGTGACACTGCTGATCAGCGGCGCCACCACGATTGGGCGTTTCTCCTTCTTTAAAGGGGAACTATCGCGAAAATAAAAATGTAATATAGGCTTCCTCGTACTGAAATAAGAAACTTTCTAAATACAATCAATTAAATATTCTGTATTGTTTCTGAAATAATCAAGTTTATGTTCACTATTCCTCTCTCAGCATCTGTTTCTCTTCATTCTCTCTTCATGCTGCAGTTGGGTGTCAGATATTCATTGACAGTAAGATCCAATATATCTTATTAGGGATGCACTGAATCCAGGATTCGGCCTTTTTCAGCAGGATTCAGATTTGGCCGAATCCTTCTACCCGGCCGATCCGAATCTGCAAATTAGGGGTGGGGAGGGAAATCGTTTTTGTGACAAAACAAGGAAGTAAAGAATGTTTTCCCCTTCCCATTCCTAATTTGCATTTGCAAATTAGGATTCAGTTCGGTATTCGGCCGAATCCAAAATAGTGGATTCGGTGCATCCCTATAGGGGGGCTTCCTTTCCTAGCAGATGAATTAGAGGTCACTCAAATAACTGATTCCAGTACAAACAAAATCTAACAAAATAACTGCCTTTTGCACAAATCCTGCATGTAGAGAGACATGATGTCTGGTGAGTTTAATAGAGTGACCTCTAATACATCTTCTAGGCAAAAGGAGCCCCCCTATAAGATATATTGGATGTAACTGTCAGTGAATATGTGACACCCAACTGCTGCATGAAGACAAAATGAAGAGAAACAGATGCTGAGAGAGGGATAGTGACGATAAACTTGATTATTTCAGAAATGGTATAGAATATTTGATTGTATTAAGAAAGTTCAGTGTGATGGAGCTTATATTACATTTCCATTTCCACGATAGTTCTCCTTAAGGGCTCTTACAGACGAGCGTTTTTACCTGCGTTCCGTTTTTCTGCATTCAGCCGCAGGGGAGCGCAGGAATAGACGCATTACATTTTTTCCAATAGGGCTGTACTCACACAGGCGCGTGTAGGCGCTGAACGCAGGTTGAGACGCAATATGCTGCATTTTTCCTGCGTTCGGCGCCTACACGCGCCTGTGTGAGTACAGCCCCATTGGAAAAAATGTAATGCGTCTATTCCTGCGCTCCCCTGTGGCTGAACGCAGAAAAACGGAGCGCAGGTAAAAACGCTCGTCTGTAAGAGCCCTTAAAAATACGCCACGTGTCGTGAGCCTAAAGGTTATCCAATAGCTGTGAGGAGATTCTCTCTTTAACTTCTCTGTTTTTTTTCTCTGCAGAAAAAGGGATTTGTGACGGTTGGTGAAATTAAATCAAGTTTAAACTGGGAAACGGAAAGAGCTAAACACGTTCTGGTGAGTATAATAATCTTCAGTATAAACCAGTGCTGGGGTCTCAATGTCTCCTCCGCACTGCACAGTGGCACAGAGCGTCATTTAATTCAATTGCCCCAATTTTACCCATGAAATTGAACAAGCTCCAAATTCACTTGCAAGATGCGGCTGTGCATAGTGGGGGGCCTCATGGGCAGCAGCTGCTAAACGGGAAAAGCCCAACATTGGGAGTATTTCGGCACTTTCCTGATAACCACTTTCCTTGTACCGATCCAGGAGCACTTACTAAAGGAAGGTCTGGCTTGGATAGACTCTCAGGCTCAAGGTGAAGCCCAGTATTGGCTACCAGCTCTCTTTACTGCACTTTATTCTCAAGAAATTAATATGGAAGAAAACGGAGGACCTTCTTGATCTGCTGTGGGCCGTTTTACTGAAGTCGCTTTTACTACACTGGTCTCTTCTACAGAAAAAGCCTCTTTGGGGAAAATCAGTCACCTGGGAGGACTGGAGAAATTCATAACTTCTACTTGTTCATACGCTGCAGATCTTTAGCCTCTTCTTTTTCTCTCTCCTCCTGTCACACGGTTTCCCCATATCGTACCCACCTGGTGAGTTTAAGGAGATCAGTTGCAGGCCTTGTTCTATAGACTAAGCTTTGGGAAAGTATCAGCTCCTAGGCTCAATGTCTGCTGGGGTTGCTGTTGGATTAGTAGGACAATACTCCTATCCATGGCTACAGCTGAAACCCATCATGGACTTTTTTTTTTTTTTTCTTTTTTAGAAATGTTCGGATTTTGATGTCAGACTGTACAGGTTCTGCTTTAGTCATGGTGAGAGTACAAATAAAAAGCTTCTCTTTCTGGAATAAAAACCTTTTAATAGACACACTGCAGCCGGTTTATATTTAACTTTAACCCTTTATGCCAGCGAGTAACTAACTAGGGTCTTTAAGTTTTCTGTTTCTGGATGAAAAACTAAAAACAGTAACATTCCTCAAACATTGTCGCATGCTGTGGATTCTTGGTCTGAGTATAAACACAGCCCCATAATCTGCTCCTAAACCCCAAAAAGAATTGTGATGTACCGGCACCTGGAGTTAGAGTCCTGCAACGGGTCGGGTTACCCACAAAAACCTGCCGGTTGGAGATAGAAGTTTCAGGAGCGGGTACAAACGTGGGTCGTGGTTCTCTGGGTTTGCGGGTCTTCTCAATAGCGAGTTTTACTCCTTTTTTCTGATCACGCCTACTTCCAATGATGTCACTTCCGGTTTACGACAGCACTTCCTGTTTCTTGATGGTCAGCGGATGGGTTTGCAGATAAGGTACTTGCGGTTAAGGTTGCGTTTATCAAATTCAGCGCAGGACTCTACCCGGAGCATCAGGCCACGTGCCGACATAGGGAGCACAATTTGGCACCGAAATGCACACTCACGCGGTTAACACTATAAATTCAAAGCATTTTGGGGCACAATTGCTGTAGACGGATGATCTTTCTCATGGAAATGAGCCATTATCAGAAAAAGGATCTGAGCTAAAGAATCCGATATACCTCCCAGTGTTTTGGTATGATTGAGAAACCAAATTGCTTTATTACAAAACTATATATGCAAAAAGGTAAATTACATAGTCAATTGCAGATACACATTCGTCTCACACAAATGCAGCGTTTATGGAAACAACACACGTTGCACCACCGCACTCACCTCTAAGCGCTCAGTTGTTTAGTAGAATCCGGTGCATTAAATGGAGCAACATAAATCACTAGTAATCACTGCACAGCCCGGTGCTGCGGGTACTTTCTAGTAACACAAGCTCATCCATCTACTACTCAACTCAATGGGGTGCTGAGTTCCGCTAATAGTGTGGCAGCAATAAGGAGTCTGTAGGGAAGTGAAAGGCAGATGCAATTAAAGAGCAGACCAGAAACCATTATAGCACAGGACTATGAAGATCAAGGTATATCTAGTATAAGTGATTCTAGAGCAACCAGACTTTACCGAGTAATCGTTGAAGATGATTTGCTGCTCCTATGAGTAGTGAAATGTCTTCAATGATAACCGCAAAGTCCAGTTGCTCTAGACATAGTACATAGTTCAGTGTTCACTGAAGCGATTAAAGGAAAAAATTAGGGATGCACCCAATCCACTATTTTGGATTCCGCGAACCCTCGAATCCTTAGAAAGATTTGGCCGAATACCGAACCCTAATTTGCGAATGCAAATTAGGGGTGGGAAGTAGAAAACATTTTTTACTTCCTTGTTTTGTGAGTCACGCGATTTCCCTTCCGCAACTTATTTGCATATGCAAATTAGGATTCAGATCCGGTTTGGCTGGGCAGAAGGATGCGACAAATCCGAATCCCGCTGGAAAAGGTCGAATCCCGTAACGAATCCTGGATTCGGTGCATCCCTAGAAAAAATATACGCCAGCTTGTAGGGAAAGATGTAGATATTGATGTTCTGAGACAGTTTGCAGTTGGTCATTATTATTTTTGTGGTTATCAGTGCGGCAGCTTTTCAGTCTGGTATTTCAGCGGCTGATCTTATTCACCCTAACAACCAGGCAGGGATTGAATGACAGACTGGAATAGAATTAGGCGAAGGAGTAGTAATAGCAATAATATCGTAGCCTCGTGGAGCAATGGTTATTTGTCTGTTATCCCTCATCTTAAAGAGGTTTAAACAACCTTGTAGTAATAGAATGGCCAATGCTAAACAACTTTTCCATTGGTTTTCATTATTTATTTATTTGCTTTTTTCTTCTGACTTTTTCCAGCTTTCAAATGGGCGTCGCTGACCCCATCTAAAAAGCTCTGAAAGGCTGCACATTTATTTTGTTGCTAATTTGTATTAGTCCTCTTTCTATTCAGGCCTCTCCTATTCATATTCCAGTCTCTTATTCACATCAGTGCATGGTTGCTAGGGGAATGTAGACCCTAGCTACCAGAGTGTTTATTGAGGAGCTTCTGAATAAAAAGCTAAATAACTCAAACATTAAATAATAAAAAATGAAAACCAATTGCAAATTGTCTCAGAATATCCCTCTTTACATCATACTGACAGTTAGGCAAACAACCCCTTTAACGCAAGAGGCAAATACTGAAACTATAAAAAAATAATGAAGACCAATTGCAATTTTGCTAGAAACAGGATATTCTAGAACAAAGTAAAAGTTAACTAAACGGGTGAAAAACCCCTTTAAAGGGGTTGTTCACCTTCCAAACCCCTTTTTTTTTTAGTTGTTTTTAGATTGTTCCCCAGAAATAACGACTTTTTCAATTACTGTCCATTATTTATTTTTTACTGTTTTTCCAAAATCTTAAAGTTTATCTCTGGTGTTTGAGTCTGACAGCTCAATAATTCTAATGCAGACTCTAAACTGTTATAATTTTGCAACATTTAGTTATAATTAGTTGCTACAATTAGTTGATCCATTTCTCAGCAGCATCTCTGGAGTATCAGCAACTATTGTATCAACTCTAACAGCTGCCTGTAATGAAACCCAGAGATTCTGCTCAGCGGGGACAAAAATAAGAAATGGATCAACTAAATGTATCCATTTAGAACAGTTTACAGGGTCGGCGACCCCCCCCCCCCATTTTTCAGAAGGTGAAAAATGACACTTTACACTTCAATATTAGAAAAACGGTCACAAATAAGACAGTCGTTATATCTGCTGATATATCTGAAAACAACTCGTTCTTTGAAAGTGAACCTTTAACAGGTTACAGATGTCTGTATTTAGATTTAGGAACAGTTCTGGCAACAAATGCTGCAATTCTATCCCCGCATTAAATGTGCTTGAGTATGTTACGCAGGCTCCAGTCTGTGCTTTACAGTAATGAGACTGAGCAACTAGAGCAAGCACATCCGTCATTTTATAATACAGAAGGACTATAAAGTATTATTTAAACTTGCATTAAAGGGGAAGTATATTGTTACTAAAACTGCAGCGTAGTTCCACCGCTACAGCAATTGTCACACATTTGCCCTTGACACAAAAAGGCCTCAGACTGTAACTAGGAAACAGTCCAACTGTCACCTGCAGTGCTGCCAGTATAGGTCGCCCAGAGTTTCCCCCGTGGGATTTTAGGCTTTAAAGTGGCTTATTTTAAAGATCGTGATTGGATTTAGGGCTAGGACACATGATTTAACCCTTTACATACAGACATGTAAGCAAAAAAAAAAGATCCAACATTTAATTCTGTGATCTGGGCCACTGCAAAGCCACGTCCACATTTATAATTTGTAACCAAAACAATGACATGCTTTAAAAAAAAAAGGACCAGAGACAAAATCAAGGTTTCTGATCCAAAATCCCTTTGTTTTCTTTTAGAAGAGAAACCCCTAAATGCTCCTTGTCCCCATATCTCCGATGTAGAATTGCATTAGGCTGACACAAAGACAGAAAACAGGCTGAACACACTCACTGCCAGCTCTAGTCAACCCATCACAAAGGATTGCAAGCTCAATGGAAACACCACCCTAATTGTAGCAATATTAAAGGGGGGGTGGTTCACCTTTGAGGTAACTTTTAGTATATTATAGAATGTCCAATTCGTAGCTACTTTACAATTGGGCTTCATTATTTATAGGGATGCACCAAATCCAGGATTCGGCCTTTTTCAGCAGGGTTTGGATTCAGCCAAATCCTTCTGCCCAGCTGAACCGGATCCTAATTTGCATATGTAAATTATGGGCGGGGAAGGAAATTGCGCAAGTTTTTGTCACGTTTTTGGCAATGTTTCCCCTTCCCACCCCTAATTTGCATATGCAAATTAGGAATCGGATTTAGTTCGGTATCCGGCCGAATCGTGAAGGATTCGGGGGATCGGCCGAATTCAAAATAGTGGATTCTAATTATTTATGTGTTATACTTTTTGAGTTATTTTCTTCTGATTCTTTCCAGCCTTCAAATCAAATGCTCTATAAGACTACAGATTTAATGTTATTGCTTCTTTTTATTCCTCATCTTTCTATTCAGGCCTCTCCTATTCATATTCCAGTCTCTTATTCAAATCAGTGCATGGTTGCTAGGGGAATTTGGTCCTTAGCAACCAGATATCTTTCATCTTTCTATTCAGGCCTCTCCTATTCATATTCCAGTCTCTTATTCAAATCAGTGCATAGTTGCTAGGGGAATTTGAACCCTAACAACCAGATGCCTGCTGAAATCTTTCATCTTTCTATTCTGGCCTCTCCTATTCATATTCCAGTCTCTTATTCAAATCAGTGTATGGTTGCTAGGGGAATTTGAACCCTAGCAACCAGATTTCTGAAACGGCAAACTAAAAAGCTGCTGAATAAAAAGCTAAAGTCGAAAACCACAAATAATAAAAAATGAAAACCAATTGCAAATAGTCTCAGAATATCGCTATCTACATCATACTAACAGTTACTTTAAAGGTGAACAACCCCTTTATGACTTTAGAAGCCTTGGCTGATTCCCATAGCAAACATCTACGTACAACATCTATATAGACAAAGCCCAGAGGGCACAAGACAAAGTGCATTTCTTTTCGTGGGGGTGAAAAAGCAAATTAAAAAGTAGTGGATTCTGGCAAATCTGACAAAAAAAAAAAAAAAAGGCATTTGTCGCGCGCTTGAGATCACGTGGCTGGATCCTGCTCTCCCACCGTCAAACTCTTTGGCTTGTGGGGAGCAACACATGAGTATTCTGCAGAGAGGAGAGAAGAATCTCATATTATAACAAAGTGCTGCAGCTCTGGTGAGCAATCCAAATGCCATGATTCGGAATCCGTTCCACAAAAGCTTTATCCCCCCGCCATTGTCTCCGTAACAATTAGAGTGTTCGCTCTTCGCTGCGTCCGTACAGCATCCAAGGCAATGAGGCTCCGTGTAACAACAAGGTCCTATCTTGTCATGATACTCGCTAAAATAACAGTCTGAAGTGAGGACACAGCAAGTGCTACACAGTGACGTCCCCGTAGATTTAAGGGTTTGAGCTTCCCTGTGTGTCTGTTTCTGTCTCTGAGGAGCTGGAGTCAGAGTCTATATCCACAGTCTCTCTCCGGTGCTTCTCCCTCACTCTCTGGTGAATGGTCTGCAGGCGGCTCAGCAAAGACTGATAATCAAAGTGACCTCGCTTCTCTCCAAATGGATCCTGAAACGGCAGCAAAGACAATAAACACAGACAATAGGGCGCTTTGTTGTTGGAAAACAAAGCGCTTCAAGTGCCATCCCGCCAGTGATTTAGATTCTAGGAGGCAGTTTAGGGAGATGTCGCCCCGAAGAAGAGGAGATTTGTCCCCGGGCGACTAATCTCCCCAAACTGCCTCCTGCCAGCTAGAATCTAAATCGATGGCTGGATGGCACTTGTAACTCTTTGTTTTTCAAAGTTGCCTCACGAGGAAACTTCAGGCGACTACAGAAAACTAAGCGCTCCGCTCACATTTGGGGAGATTAGTCGCCTGGCGACAAATCTCCTTTTCTTCAGGGCGACTAATCACCACCCGAACTGCCTCCCGCCAGCTAGAATCTAAATCGATGGCTGGAGGCAGTTCGGGTGGTGATTAGTCGTCCTGAAGAAAAGGAGATTTGTCGCCGGGCGACTAATCTCGCCAAATGTGAGCGTGTGCCCTTACAGGCCAGAAAGAAATTACCTGCATGTTTTGCCCTTGTAGGTGAAATCTATCTTTGCAAACTGCTTCATAAAAGTCATAATATTCCATAAATGATTTTTCCATTACACTCCTATGAGAGAGAGAATAGAGATGGTCAATGTAGTCATGGTTATTGCCTATAGACAATACTTACACAATATAAATGATTATTTCATGGTCACTACTATAACAGAGGAGAACTGCCTGTTCCTTGGATGTTCTATATTTCCAACCGCCAGGATACCAGAGCAGCTTTCATCTATAGGTGTAAATGTGCTGCAGTGGTGCATGGCAGTTATTCCTTAGTGGGTTGTACATCAGACACAAATGCCATTATTAATTCCACATGCAGCAAGTGACGCCATTCAGACACAAAAGGTGGCGGGACCATGTGCAGAAACCATTGTCGGACACCAAAACTTATTTGCACCCATATTGGCGGAATTCATTTAGAGTATGTGTCAACAATTATAATGGAATTCTAGAAAAGCTGCTGATCTCTTATTTGGAAGGATAAGCCTCCCTCAGCCTTTATTATTTTTCAGCTATGAGTGCACAGAGTTTCCATAGCCAGGGGGGGGGTCCTGCAGAAAGAAATGTAAGTAGGGAAGTGAAAGGCTTTGAAGGTTTATCCATATGCATAAAGGGGTGGTTTGTCTTTAAATTAACCTTTATTATGTTATAGAACAGCCAATTCTAAGCAACTCTTCAATTGGTTTTCATTATTTTTTTATAGTTTTATAGTTATTTGCCTTTTTTTTCTGACTCTTTGCAGCTTTCAAATGGGCGTCGCTGACCCCATCTAAAAAATGTTATTGTTACTTTTTATTACTGATCCTTCTACTCAGGCCTCTCCGATTCATATTCCAGTCTCTTATTCAAATCAATGCATGGTTGCTAGGGGAATTTAGACCCTAGTTACCAGATTGCTTAAGATGCAAATTGAAGAGCTGCTGAATAAAAAGCTAAATAACTCAAACATTAAATAAAAAATGAAAACCAATTGCAAATTGTCTCAGAATATCCCTCTCTACGTCATACTTAAAGTTATCTCAAAGGTGAACAACCCCTTTAACAAGGTGCCCAACAGCGGATTGTACCTTAAAGGGCATCTGTTGGGCAAAAATAGTATCCCCAACCAAAGGTGTGGGCTAATAGAGCTAATAAAGCCTGCACTCTGGTTGGGGGGTAACAGTATTTGTTTCTTTTATTATGTTGCCCCCTGTCAGTGCTAGGCCACCCTATCTGGGGGGGAGCTCCAGGCACAAGCAGCTATATTGGGGCACACACATGTGCATAATGAGCAAATGCTGCAACTAATGTGCATGAATTCAGAAGCGCATTATGTGCATGCGCTTTACAAGGCCGCTTGCACCAGGAACTCCCCCCTGGATGAAGTGTCCTATCGCCGGTGGGGGGGCAAATTAAAAAAAACTACTGTTACCCCCCAACTGGATTGCAGGCTCTATTAGCTCTATTAGCAAGCACCTTTGGGTGGGAATAACATTTTTACCCAACAGTTATCCATACTAAACTTTGTAACACTGTAAGAAATACACATTTCTGCAAATGCAACAAACCTTAATGCATCAGGACACTGGCACTTGCCCTCCAGCATCTCACAAACCGCTACCCGAATGGTCTCATGCCGAATGCACTCATTGTAGTTCTTGCTGTCCCCCGAGTGCCTCTCCTTAAAATGCAAGTGAAACGGTGGGTCAGTCACCAGTATGAGAACCAACAATCCTGCCGCAGTGAAACAAAAGCTTTTACCTGCTCAAAGCCCGGCTCATTGTGATAGGGATTCTCCGTCATGAGAGACTGGATAGAAATGAGCACTGACGACAGACTCTGAGCTGGACTCCATGCAGGTCCTGTCCAAGTTCTGCAATGTCAATCCAAGTCATTATTTTTCCCATGTGAAAAGGGAATTCATGCAAATACTTTGAAGGTTCAATAGCACGTTAATCACAGAGGCTTTGCTCTAAATTCAGCATCTTCATTTTAAAGCAGAAATTTAAAGGATAGTGACACATTCCACATTTAGCAGGAAAACTTCAATATACCTTTAATATGTATATTCAGTGGTTGGGGGGGGATCAGTGGTTGGGGGGGATCAGTGGTTGGGGGGGATCAGTGGTTGGGGGGGATCAGTGGTTGGGGGGGATCAGTGGTTGGGGGGGATCAGTGGTTGGGGGGGGATCAGTGGTTGGGGGGGATCAGTGGTTGGGGGGGGATCAGTGGTTGGGGGGGATCAGTGGTTGGGGGGGATCAGTGGTTGGGGGGGGGGATCAGTGGTTGGGGGGGATCAGTGGTTGGGGATCAATGTTGTAGAGAGTTAGTAATGGGCATGAAGGGATATGTCCTGACAGCCCCACTGTGGGGAGGAGGCAAAATAGGAAAGCACAGGGTCACGGGTACAGGGACACTAAATAAGTTAAGTCTCCCTATCCCCTTGATGACATTTGTAGTCTGTTGTCCCCAGCATATGTGAATTAAACATATACAGGTATGGGACCGGTTATCCAGAATGCTCAGGACCTGGGGTTTACTGGATAACGTATCTTTTCTTAATTTGGATCTTCATACCTTAAGTCTACTAGAAAATCATGTAAACATTAAATAAACCCAATAGACTGGTTCTGCTTCCAATAAGGATTAATTGTTTAGATTAATTGTTAATTGGGATCATGGTTTTATTATTACAGGTAAAAAAATGGGAGAGAACCTTTCTTTAATAAGGAGCTTTCTGGATTACGGATCCCACACCTGTACTAATATTCTGCCTGCCAGCACTTACCCTAGAATACTCAGGCAGACCTTGCCATTGCGGTAGAAATTGGGGTTAAACCTCACGGTATTATTCCCCGTTGTCATCAGCTTAACCCGGGGTGGGTGTATTGGGTAGTCTGGGGGACAGCGGAACAGGAACAAGAAGAAACCACCTTCATAAGGGGTGTCAAACGGGCCAGTGATGAGCGCATGGATCTGGGGAAAAACAACAGAGAGCCTCAGAGACACAGTAAAGTTGCTTCTATTCATATATTTGAATGTATATTGAATGCAATATAAAATAATAAAATTAAAGAATCCAGTTCAAATAAAACACTACCTTTGTCATGTCGTGAGGATCAGGCACCACAAACATCCCAGGGGGCGGCTCTTTATAAATGGACATGATATCCCTAGAATAAAAGAGAAAGGAAGGGAGAGGTTATTGAGCTTTGCTGAAAAACATGAAACGAAAGTAAAAGGAACACGGGATTGTGAAACAAGGAAGGGAGTTCCCAGCTTCACCACAAAGTCACAACAATCCACAGTATAAATATATAATTAGACGTGGCTGATCAGCAATGAAGAGAGAAATGACATGGCAGCACAGAAACCAGTGTATCCTGCATTAGAATCCATTAGGAGCTAAGGACACATTTAGTGTAAAATTCAACATTTCTAGGCAAATTTTTTTTGGGCTTTAACTCTCCTTTAGGTAATAAAAAATAATCTTGGGTTAAAAATATCTACCTATTCTTTCATTTAAAAAAAAAAAAACATTATATGTCTGTTTGTTTTGATGGAGACAACGAGCTGTGTATAAACAAACCCCTCCCAGATGCAGTTTGCCAGTTAAAGAGAAGCTTGATATATACAGAGGCTTGTCTGGGGACGGCCTTACTTTGCTCCTCCCACAACTGCTCTTGGGAACCAAGGAAGCTGGAAAGTGAAGTCGCTTTCATTGTCCCAAACCCATGGACATTCCTTCATTCAAGCAACAGGCCAAAGGGATTCTCAGTAATAACTGGGCACAGAAGGAAGAGGGTCCCTTTACTTTCTCATTAGCCACTCGTTTGGCTTGTGAGTGTTCAAACCTGACTGATGAAGGAACTGAGTGATACTCGTTGTACAGAGACACTGGCTCAGGTCATTGGCCAACACACACTCACCAATAATCATTCCAATAAATCAGCACATACACATACATATATATATATACATACACATACATATATACATACAGTACATATATACACACATACACACAGTACATATATATATATATATATACACATACACATACACACATACACACAGTACATACAGTACATATATATATACATACACATACATATATACACATACACACAGTACATACAGTACATATATATATACATACACATACATATATACACATACATACAGTACATATATACACACATACACACAGTACATACACATACATATATACACATACACACAGTACATACACATACATATATACACATACACACAGTACACACAGTACATATATATATATATATAATACACAAAAGCCATGAATATCTTGTAAATTATATCCTTATAAACGGTGAGTAGTGATGTCATCAGTTATAAACGGTGAGTAGTGATGTAATTTCTGTCACATGACTCACTAAAATTTGTGTATTATAATAAATAAAGTACCCCCAGTTGTAAAATATGAGGATATTATAAGTTACCTCGGAGTTCCATGACCTGTATAAATACACTCGGCCTTCGGCCTCGTACTTTTATATGGTCATGAAACTCCTCGGTAACTTATAATATCCTTATATTTTACAAGAGGGGGTACTTTATTCACTATATATACACATACATACAGTACATACAGTACATATATACACACACACACCTTTACATGTAAATGCTTCTGACTGTACATCCCTAATTAATATGCTCATCACCCCCAGATGTGGCCACTGCCGTGCTGCATTGCCATTGGTCTGTGAACCCCCTTATTTACATGCCCTCCAGATCCTCATGTGGCCCCTGTCATCCTGCGTTGTTAGCTCTGTCTGTGAACCCCGATTTATATGCCCCCTCCCCCAGATGTGGGACCTACCCTCCTGCACTGCCAATTCTGAGAACCCCCTGATTCATATGCCCCCCTCCCCTAGATTTAGTCTTTGCATCCCGCGCTGTCAGCCCCATCAGACGTCCCCGCTTTATACGGCACCTGCATTGCCTGTGAACCCCAAGATTTATATGACTTCACCTGCACTGCCAGCTCTGTCTGAGATCCCCCTAATGTATGCCCCCCTCCCCCACGTGTGGCCCCTCTCATCCTGCGCTGTCAGCTCTATAAATCCCCTCATTTCTACGTCTCCCCAGATGTGGCCCCTGACATCAGTCAGTGAACCCCCAGATCCTATGTCCCTCCCACTGGATGTGGCCCCAGTCACCCTGCAGTGTCAGAGAACCCCCTAATGTATATGCCCCTCCCCCTAATGTATATGCCCCTCCCCCACATGTGGCCCCTCACATTCAGCACTGACAGCTCTATCAACCCCCTCATTTCTACGTGTCCCCTGATTGATATGCTCCCCTCCCCCATGTGTGGCCCCTGTTATCAGTCAGTGAACCCCCAGAAGTCTCTGTCCCTCCCATTGGATGTGGCCCCTGTCAGGGAGAGAGAGAACCCCTATTTGTTTGGCTCCTCCCCCAGCCTCTGTCACCTCTTTATCCGCAGCACACACTGAGTGGAAGCCCTCTCATTATCCCAGTCAGCGCTGGCCGAGGGGTCCCACACGGAGGAGGTGGTTAGAAGAGACGTCCCGGGTGTCTGGAGGCCGCTCAGATGAGGAACGACCCCGCCGCCTGCCGCAGCCCCTGGGAGAATAATCGCTTCAGCCGCTGGACTTTCCGCCATTCCGCTTCGCACTTACTTCCGGGACTCCGGGGCAACGAGACAACGGGGGAAAGAAAGTACTGCCGACATAGAGACAACAAACCAGAGCGTCAGAGTCGGAAGTTGTAATGGGCGAGGTTATAGCGCGTAGGTTGAGCTGTGGGAGAGAGCGGGGAGCTTCCTGCCATTAGGCTCATCCTATTGGTGCGTAATTATCGCTCAGAAACTGTCGCTGGCTGGGCTGGAAGCAGCCATTTTGTTGGTTTGTATCGTCCCCCTGGCTGAACCCCAAGTCACTACGGTGGTGGCGCAGATAAACTGCTTGGGTTTGTCTGATGTCCTTGTCCTGTGGGGTCGGGAAAGACCTGGTTCTAAATGTGGGTGTCCCCCTTTAAATTAACTGTCAGTATGAAGTAGAGAGGGATATTCTGAGACAATTTGCAATTGGTTTTTATTATTTGTGGGTTTTGACGTATTTAGCTTTTTATTCAGCTGCTCTCCAGATTGCAAATTCAGCCGTATGGTTGCTAGGGTACCAATTCCCCTAGCAACCATGCACTGATTTGAATAAGAGACGGGAATATGAATAGGAGAGGCCTGAATAGAAAGATGAAAGATTTCAGCAGGTATCTGGTTGCTAGGGTCCACATTCCCCTAGCAACCATGCATTGATTTGAATAAGAGACTGGAATATGAATAGGAGAGGCCTGAATAGAAAGATGAGCAATAGAAAAGATGGGGTCAGCGACCCCCGTTTGAAAGTTGGAAAGAGTCAGAAGAATGAATTCAAAAACTCTAAAAAAATAAATAATTTTCCAATTGAAAAGTTTCCTAGAATGGGCCGTTCTGTAACAGACTTAACATGATCTTAGAGCTGAACCACTCCCTTTAAATGCTCTGTGACCGCTTGGCATAAGAATTAAAGGAGACAATTGTGTAAAAAATAAGAATGTACCAGTACATTATACTCATTAAGATATAGAAGAATTGAGCTTAAAAAAGTAATGTTTCAGGCTGATTTATTGAATATTTCTGCAAAACCGATAATAATCCCTCCCTTCTCTTCCACTTGCTGCTCCCTGAATTCCCAGGCTGTGCACTCAGCTCACTGCACTGTAGGACAGGAACCAATCAGCAGCTAGCAGGACCTGATAGGGAACTGAAGCCTGTCTGTGCTTGTGTGACTGCAGGGCTGTGATTGGCTGTCCCCTCCTAGACACGCCCACCCCTCATTTGAAACAGGGACCAGTGAACATCTATAGGGAGCTCTAATAAAGGGGCTATTTTTAAAGAGAATATTAATTTTTAGCACCATATAAAAGCAACTCCATATATTATTTATAATTGGCTACACAATTAGGCTTTTTCATTTGTCTCCTTTAAAGGACGAGGAAATCTCCCCAAACCAGATTGTCCTGTTCAGATTCAAACAGGATTCAGTGAACCTTTACAGGGTGTTTAAACCCCGGGCCAGTGGTTTTCTATAGTAAGAATGTGCCTATTTGCTGTAGACTCTCATTATTTGTTGAGTTTACTTCTGAAAATATGAGCACCTGGACTCCCATCACCAGCCCGCTGAGGATTCTGGGAGTTGTAGTGTAACAGCTGGAGAGCAATCTTTTAAATTTAACGGTTTCTCCTACCCACACAGGCATTCTGCCCCTTTCAGAACCAGAGACTCCGACAAGGACACCCATCAGTCTGTGGCTCCGTAGCTACAGCCAAATATAAATAATTATATCTCAGTTGGGATCAAGTTCAAACAACTGTTTTATTATTACACAGAAAAAGGAAATCAGTTTTAAACATTTGGATCAAATAGAGACGGCCTTTCCGTATTTCAGATCTCTCACGGGTTTCCGGTATTGATGTGCGGGTCTGATTTTGCCCGACCCTAACCCGTCCTCCCTCAGCTCACATCCGACTTCCAGGTCCCTTTTTTATACCCCGCCGATGATGTCACAAAAGGGGCGGGGCAAGCAGGAGTGCGGCTATAGGTGGCGGGCAGGGATAGGAGGAGAAGAGCTCAACCAGCACCCGCCCCTCACCTGCAAAGAGGAATGCGAGGTCGGCCCGAACCCGCAGGTATTGGGTCCGCCCAAACATCAGTAGTTTCCGGATAACGGATCCCATACCTGTAGTATATAAAGTCTCTTAGCTAACTGCATCTTTGATTTGGGGTTTGGTGACTGGTGCAGATCCCTGAAGTCGTCAATAGGGGTCCCCCATGCACTTTTGCTCCCCGTGCAATGGAGACAGACGCCATTACTAAAGAAATAAAACGGCAAGAAGCTAATAGTCGTATTTAAATAATTGTTATTTATTCGTTTAAACATTCCAACAAGTCATAACGGATACAACGTTGAGGGCAAAGCTTCAGCAAAACAAACACATATTGATAATCACTTGCTCAATGTTGTTTCATTTCCAAACCGAAATGTACGTTCATCTACAATTGATGCCGTTTAAAAACACAGGAGCGTTCGGCTACGAAACCAGCCCCAAAACTAGCCAAGAGGCGCTTCCAATAGTAGCCGAAAAATAGTAAAATACGTGCAGGGAAAAAAAGTCAAAAAAATAAATGAATTTGTGAAAATTCGCCCTTTTTCAAATTTTCGCTGTTTCGCAAAATTTTTTAATGAAGCAAAATGAGACATTCGTCCTTGGGGGCCCAGGAGGTATAGGGGTCCAATAAGGATAATTTCAGAATGGGGTACAGAGCCCAAAATTTCCGACTTCAACACAAGTCAGTCCCATTGCATGCTGGGTGTTGTAGTCTTACATTCAACTTGGCCGTCGGCAAATTGTTAAACAAAAACTACATTACCCAACATGCATTGGGAGACGCAGGCTCGGCACATCAAGAAAACTACAAACCAGACAAAGACCCAAACAGTAGCCCAAATCTCTACCTTGGTTAGTTTGTACTTTCAAAACCCTCCTTGGTTTTAAATTAGTAGCCCAATTTGGCTGAAAAACCTTCAACCCGGCAACCCTGGTGTCTGGTTTACGTTGCGTTTCGAAAAACAAGTGTAAATACGCCAGTGAAACCACAAGCGCATGATAATGTGCCGTTAGTTTTCTTTTCCCAACATGCGTTTCTGGTGTTTCTCGTTTGCCCCATAATTCCGTTCGGGAGAATTTTATTAAACTTTTGTGAAAAAAAAAAGCAAAATGGCGCCGGACTGAAATGTGCAAGAGTTTGTCCGCCATATTGAAAAATACACTGCATATTTCAACGAGGTCTTTTCCCAAAACTGTGGATTGCATAGTGCTGAATAATATGCCATTTCTGCTGAAAAACACAAAATCTGGCAGATGTAGTCTAGCAAACGCCCAAAGGGAATTGCTTTAGCACTTATTCCATTGTTTTCAGCTCAACCGTGCATATTTAAAGACACCCAGTGTGACATCGCCCTAAGAGCCCAACCCAAAGTTTCCCGTCTTTTATTCAACTGTCCCTTGATACAGCAGCCGTGCTCCCTCCCATTATGAGAAAAGAAATGTCCGTCTGTTCTTGGAGTGTGCGAGAAAACCGGAGTCCCTTGAGGAAACAGATATGGGGTCTCCATGCAAATATTGTCCTGTTCAGGTTAGAACTCAGGACCTACAGTTCCAACTACTGCTTAATAGGAACAAGCTCCTTTTTATCCAACTGTTTTCTTCCAAAACAGAAAATCAGAAGAGAAGACTCAACGGGCAGATTGATATCCCTCAGTAAAGCAGTAAAGAGAGACTGAAGTTCAGTCAGTGACTGGGGGCAGCTAGGAAACTGACAATATGTCTAGCCCCGTGTCAGATTTCAAAATTAAATAGAAAAAAAAATCTGTTTGCTCTTTTGAAAAACAGATTTCAGTGCAGAATTCTGCCAAAAGGATGCATTTTGAAAAAAACAAAAACATTTCCCATGACAGAATTTTTACCTACAGATACAATAAGGGGTGGGGGAGCAGTGCGTATGAAGGTCTGGAGTGTTTTGTACCCAGAGGTCACTTATAAAATGTATCCTATGGAATCAGGGTTGGGGGGGGGGGGGATCATGTTGAAGTTTACATGATTTAGGAAAGGAAAAGTACCCCGCTTGAATCACGTGATCACAAGAGATTACTATTGCACCTCAACCAATGACAAGGGACAATTGTGTGGATTCGACTCTTGGGGTGACCTGGATGTACAACCTGAGCTCAGCAAAAGGCCCAAGAGGGAGAGTATTTTGGGGACACCAAAGCATGAGTTAATGGCTGTACTCGCTCAGCATGAAACACACCTCAAACCCCGAACTCTAAGAGTACGATATACAAAGGATCCTCCTATCCCCACTTCAATGACCACTAGAAAGACACGCAAAGATAAAGAGTAAAGGCCCATAACAAGCATTGTCATTATACTGGACATCATCAGTCATCTTATATATTAATCACAAAGGAACTGGACATCAGAGTAAGAGGAGAGTAAGTGGGTGATCTGCACCTCTCTGCTCAGTCCCAATTGTAACCCTGTCAGTAGAGGGCTGGGGGGATTAGGAGACAGACTGCCTAAAGTTACCCCATGGACGCCAGGTCATGGCACATCACATGATCCTGAAAAACCTGAAAATCCTCAAACTCGGCGGCACACTCGGGGCACGTCATTTCTATTTGCTGCCCGCTGCCGCCTCCAGGAGCTTCTCCGTACTGGGGCTGTAAATAAAGCACAAAAAACACTTCAGTGTTTGAGCAACAGACGGCAGCCATTGTCTTTTTACTTAAATCTGGTGCAAACCACAATCTAAGGGTTCCGGTGGCCATACACAGGCCGACCCCTAAACTCCTCGGTGGGCTCAATGGACACATGTTCCCTCACACACTTGTATGTAGTGTAAAATGCAACCAATTACAATCACTTACCTCGTTACCAAAAGAAATCAGACTTTCTCCTGCAAAACATACAATGAATTTATTAGCTAATTATGTATATTGGGAAAAAACACAGTAATAAAGCGGCGAGAAAAAGAGCACTGAGTAACAAACACAAAGTGAGCCTCTGGCAGTGAGTAACATACACAGTGAGAGTCTGGCAGTGAGTAACATACACAGTGAGAGCCTGGCAGTGAGTAACATACACAGTGAGAGCCTGGCAGTGAGTAACATACACAGTGAGAGCCTGGCAGTGAGTAACATACACAGTGAGAGTCTGGCAGTGAGTAACATACACAGTGAGAGTCTGGCAGTCAGTAACAAACACAAAGTGAGCCTCTGGCAGTGAGTAACATACACAGTGAGAGTCTGACAGTGAGTAACATACACAGTGAGAGCCTGGCAGTGAGTAACATACACAGTGAGAGCCTGGCAGTGAGTAACATACACAGTGAGAGCCTGGCAGTGAGTAACATACACAGTGAGAGTCTGGCAGTCAGTAACAAACACAAAGTGAGCCTCTGGCAGTGAGTAACATACACAGTGAGAGTCTGACAGTGAGTAACATACACAGTGAGAGCCTGGCAGTGAGTAACATACACAGTGAGAGTCTGGCAGTGAGTAACATACACAGTGAGAGTCTGGCAGTGAGTAACATACACAGTGAGAGTCTGGCAGTCAGTAACAAACACAAAGTGAGCCTCTGGCAGTGAGTAACATACACAGTGAGAGTCTGACAGTGAGTAACATACACAGTGAGAGTCTGGCAGGACATACAGCATCAATCTTTCTGTGTGAATGAAATGTTGGAAGTTGTAATACAAGAACATGTAGAGGTTACACTGTTAGTAAGACTTACCTTCATGAGGGTTGTGGGAATAAAGGCCTTGGTGCCGGGGAGTGGGTAACGACCTCTGAGAGAGCAAACGGTTGAGCTGCTCAATCTCTTCACAATCTCTCTACAAAGAGCCAGACACAAAGGTCAGTTATAGCGTCAGGACTGGGTGCGGCTACTGGCCCAGCGGCTGGTCTGAGGGCTGGTTTGTAGCCATTCACATTGCACTGAACAGGGGGACAGAGCCAATCCGGCAAATATCCAGCACAGGGCAAATCAAGTTACACAATATAATAGTGACTGTGAGTAACATACACTCTGAGTAACATTGTGTGCACCAAAGTAGACACAGTCACACTCAGCACAGCAGGTCAAAGTTACACCAGCTCTAAAAGGGTTAACGTTGCGTTTCAGCCCTTCCCCCATTCCCATAAAGAACACATAGCCCAGCTCCAGTGAGACCCAGTAAGACTTGCAGGTCTCGCTTACCATGCGCTGTTCTTGCATATCACTGATTTCAGCCTTTCTCAGTTCCAACATGCACTTTACATCCTGAATTTGCTGCAGCAGCGATGCATTCTCTCTCTGAAACACAGTTTGTCTTCACATGAATAACTCCACATTGCATGGCCTTCCTTACTTCTCTCTCTTAAAGGGAACAATACCCCAACCCTTGTTTAGGCTCAACCCCTCCCTCACCTGCTTCCATGTCGACATGATGGATTTTGGGAGTGGAAGTCCCTCTGCTCTCCAGATAATCTGTGCACTGCCAGGGTCGGACTGGGCCAGCGGGACACTGGGAAAAAACCCGGTGGGACCCACCAACCCAGACCCGATCCCCACCAGATCCTTCAGGCCACTGATCTCCCTCCCCCGACGCGCTGAAGGTAATTTATTTGCACTTGAGGTAGGGCTAGTGGCCCCTGTAGGGGAACGATGGGAGTCCCTTGGCGGTAGCCGGGGCCCCTGGGACGGCAGCCCTTCTGTGCCCTTTACCCAGCGGCCCGACCCTGTGCATTGCCCACTATGGAACGCAGAAGGTCTTCAAAGTCTCAGAATTGATCAGATAGTAAGTCCGGAGGTGCCGCAACTCACTCCCCATTCACCAGTTATCAGTCGTACCTGCAGGGGATCCAACTGCTTCTCCGTGGTCTCCACAGCCTTCATCTTCTTCTCCAGGTTCTGCCTCAGACCAGCCACCTTTTTAAGCCAGAAGAACATGTCATTTCATTAGTTTTGTATGGACAAATACCTAAACTCTTAAAGCAGAACCAATATTTAAAGGGATACAGTCATGGGAAATCATGTTTTCCTCAGTTAATAGCGCGGCTCCAGCAGAATTCGGCACTGAAATCCGTTTTTCAAAACAGATTTTTTTTTTGTATTTCATTTTGAAATCTGACACGGGGCTAGACATATTGTCAGTTTCCCAAGTGCCCCCAGTCATGTGACTTGTGCTCTGATAAACTTCAGTCACTCTTTACTGCTGCACTGCAAGTTGGAGTCATATCACACCCATTCCTTCCCCCCAGCAGCCCATCAGCAGAACAATAGAATCAATAGTAAAAATCCATGTCCCACTCAGACTCCTTCAGTTACATTGAGCAGGAAAACAACAGCCTGCCAGAAAGAGGGTGAAAGTAAATTCCAGGCTTTAGTTTGCAAGCAGCGCACACCCACAAACACTCTATTCTCACCTCTTTAGTCAGCAAGTCTATTGAAAACTTATCCTTCTTCCTCTCCATCTGTATTTCTTGCAACTGCTCCTAATATAAAAGATATGTGAATAAATGCTCAGTGCAGAGACAATGCTATGGGCACACACGTCCCACCCAAAGGCACCACCAACTGGCTTTTTATTCTTCTTTATTCTATATGGCAATCTAAATATTCGTCTATGAAAAGACTTATTGGTGTAAATATATCTGCAGCGTCTGCTTTCGCTAATAATATAAACCCGCTCATTCATGCCGAATAGTGGGGTACACTGCCCCTTTAAGAACGGCTCCAGTCCTGCAGACCACCATTTATTTACTCGGACCGGCTTTCGTGATTTAGAACAGGGGTCCCCAACTTTTTTTGGCCCAGGGACAAAAAAAAGGGGACAATTTTTTTTCCCAGGACTGGGGGGGGTTCTTTGAGGGGGTCGGTGTCAAATTCCGCGCGTTTAATTGTTCGGCGGCCCAGTTCCGGACTGTCCATGGCCCGGCGGTTGGGGACCCCTGATTTAGAATGACTCCCCGGAAAGCTTTACATGAGGTCAAAACCGAAATAACTGTTTTATGCACAATGATAGAAAATGTTATTGTTAGCAACGTTACCGTTTCTCAATGTTTTTCAGCATGACGGTATGATTTGCAGCAAAAAAAAGGTTAACTGTCATGGTATCAGTTAATAGCGCGGCTCCAGCAGAATTCTGCACGTAAATCGATTTTTTTTCTATTCAATTTTGAAATATGACATGGCGCTAGACATATTGCTAGTTTCCCAGGTGCCCCCAGTCATGTGACTTGTGCTCTGATAAACTTAAGTCACTCTTTACTGCTGTACTGCAAGTTGGACTGATATCACCCCCTCCCTTTCGCCCCCAGCAGCCAAACAAAAGAACAATGGGAAGGTAACCAGATAGCAGCTCCCTAACACAAGATAACAGCTGCCTGGTAGATCTAAGAACAACACTCAATAGTAAAATCCAAGTCCCACTGAGACACATTCAGTTACACTCTTTACTGCTGTACTGCAAATAAGAGTGATATCACCCCCTCCCTTTCCCCCCAGCAGCCAAACAACAGAACAATGGGAAGGTAACCAGATAACAGCTCCCTAACACAAGATAACAGCTGCCTGGTAGATCTAAGAACAACACTCAATAGTAAAATCCAGGTCCCACTGAGACACATTCAGTTACATTGAGTAGGAGAAACAACAGCCTGCCAGAAAGCAGTTCCATCCTAAAGTGCTGGCTCTTTCTGAAATCACATGACCAGGCAAAATGAGCTGAGATGCACCTACACCCCAATATTACAACTAAATACACTTGCTGCTTCAGGAATGACAATTTATATTGTAGAGAGAATTATTTGCAGTGTAATTTAGAAATAAAAACTACACCATAAATATCATGACAGAATCCCTTTAAGTTATCTGTAATTGTAATTGCTAGTGAAAGTCTCTGCACTTGTGGTTCTGACTACGGAAACAATGTAGCAGAAGACAGCAAATGAACAGACCTGAGAGATAACAGACTTCTGGATAGAGCTTTCCGTTGAATGAATGTACGTTGAAAAATTTGCTTTTTATTCAAATTTATTTTATCATGCAAAAGGTTTTTGGTTAGAAATTCTCCTTTAAAAGTGAGGCTGAGTATAGAAGAGTGCCCCAAACCACCACCTCCTATTGACTGGAATGAGCAGTAAAAACTCAGTGGCACCACCTAAAGAATTCTGCCGAATGACAGGAACGATCTTTTTTAAAACAAGAGTTTATTGGTCAATTACCTGCAGCAGGTGATGTCCTTCCTCATTGTCCCTTAGCTTTCCCTTTAGCACTTGTGCCTCCTCCTAAGGAAACCAAGAGGGAAAGTACATTATTCAACAGGTACATGTTAATCATGGATATTAATGCTCTAGGGCTGTACAGAAACATGGCTTAAAGGAACAGTAACACAACAAAAATGCAAGCGTTTAAAAGCCGTGAAAATATAATGTAGTGTTGTTCTGCGCTGATACAACTGGGGTGTTTGTTTCAGAATAGTTTATATAAACAAGCTGCTGTGTAGCCATGGGGGCAGCCATTCAAGCACAGGATACACAGTAGATAACAGATAAGTACTACTATAGTTTATATAAACAAGCTGCTGTGTAGCCATGGGGGCAGCCATTCAAGCACAGGATACACGGTAGATAACAGATAAGTACTACTATAGTTTATATAAATAAGCTGCTGTGTAGCCATGGGGGCAGCCATTCAAGCACAGGATACATGGTAGATAACAGATAAGTACTACTATAGTTTATATAAACAAGCTGCTGTGTAGCCATGGGGGCAGCCATTCAAGCACAGGATACACGGTAGATAACAGATAAGTACTACTATAGTTTATATAAACAAGCTGCTGTGTAGCCATGGGGGCAGCCATTCAAGCACAGGATACACAGTAGATAACAGATAAGTACTACTATAGTTTATATAAACAAGCTGCTGTTTAGCCATGGGGGCAGCCATTCAAGCACAGGATACACAGTAGATAACAGATAAGTACTAGTATAGTTTATATAAACAAGCTGCTGTGTAGCCATGGGGGCAGCCATTCAAGCACAGGATACACGGTAGATAACAGATAAGTACTACTATAGTTTATATAAACAAGCTGCTGTGTAGCCATGGGGGCAGCCATTCAAGCACAGGATACACGGTAGATAACAGATAAGTACTACTATAGTTTATATAAACAAGCTGCTGTGTAGCCATGGGGGCAGCCATTCAAGCACAGGATACACGGTAGATAACAGATAAGTACTACTATAGTTTATATAAACAAGCTGCTGTGTAGCCATGGGGGCAGCCATTCAAGCACAGGATACACAGTAGATAACAGATAAGTACTACTATAGTTTATATAAACAAGCTGCTGTTTAGCCATGGGGGCAGCCATTCAAGCACAGGATACACAGTAGATAACAGATAAGTACTACTATAGTTTATATAAACAAGCTGCTGTTTAGCCATGGGGGCAGCCATTCAAGCACAGGATACACAGTAGATAACAGATAAGTACTACTATAGTTTATATAAACAAGCTGCTGTGTAGCCATGGGGGCAGCCATTCAAGCACAGGATACACAGTAGATAACAGATAAGTACTACTATAGTTTATATAAACACTCTGCTGTGTAGCCATGGGGGCAGCCATTCAAGCACAGGATACACAGTAGATAACAGATAAGTACTACTATAGTTTATATAAACAAGCTGCTGTGTAGCCATGGGGGCAGCCATTCAAGCACAGGATACGCAGTAGATAACAGATAAGTACTACTATAGTTTCTATAAACAAGCTGCTGTGTAGCCATGGGGGCAGCCATTCAAGCACAGGATACACAGTAGATAACAGATAAGTACTACTATAGTTTATATAAACAAGCTGCTGTGTAGCCATGGGGACAGCCATTCAAGCACAGGATACACAGTAGATAACAGATAAGTACTACTATAGTTTATATAAACAAGCTGCTGTGTAGCCATGGGGGCAGCCATTCAAGCACAGGATACACGGTAGATAACAGATAAGTACTACTATAGTTTATATAAACAAGCTGCTGTGTAGCCATGGGGGCAGCCATTCAAGCACAGGATACACGGTAGATAACAGATAAGTACTACTATAGTTTATATAAACAAGCTGCTGTGTGGCCATGGGGGCAGCCATTCAAGCACAGGATACACGGTAGATAACAGATAAGTACTACTATAGTTTATATAAACAAGCTGCTGTGTAGCCATGGGGGCAGCCATTCAAGCACAGGATACACAGTAGATAACAGATAAGTACTACTATAGTTTATATAAACAAGCTGCTGTGTAGCCATGGGGGCAGCCATTCAAGCACAGGATACACAGTAGATAACAGATAAGTACTACTATAGTTTATATAAACAAGCTGCTGTTTAGCCATGGGGGCAGCCATTCAAGCACAGGATACACAGTAGATAACAGATAAGTACTACTATAGTTATATAAACAAGCTGCTGTGTAGCCATGGGGGCAGCCATTCAAGCACAGGATACACAGTAGATAACAGATAAGTACTACTATAGTTTATATAAACAAGCTGCTGTGTAGCCATGAGGGCAGCCATTCAAGCACAGGATACACAGTAGATAACAGATAAGTACTACTATAGTTTCTATAAACAAGCTGCTGTGTAGCCATGGGGGCAGCCATTCAAGCACAGGATACACAGTAGATAACAGATAAGTACTACTATAGTTTATATAAACAAGCTGCTGTGTAGCCATGGGGGCAGCCATTCAAGCACAGGATACACCGTAGATAACAGATAAGTACTACTATAGTTTCTATAAACAAGCTGCTGTGTAGCCATGGGGGCAGCCATTCAAGCATGCCTTAAGTCTACTAGAAAATCATATAAACATGAAATAAACCCAATAGGCTGGTTTTGCCTCCAATAAGGATTAATTATATCTTAGTTGGGATCAAGTACAAGCGACTGTTTTATTATTACAGAGAAAAAGGAAATCATTTTTAAAGATGTGAATTATTTGATTATAATGGAGTCTATGGGAGATTGCCTTTCCGTAATTCGGAGCTTTCTGGAAAATGGGTTTTCAGATAAAGGATCCCACACCTGTACTAGCATTCCTTTAAAAAGCTTTCATTTGTAGGTGTTACTGTTCCTTTAATAGTGTGTTTTTACTACCTGGCTGTTTTTTGCTGCTTCGGAGTATTTCTTCAGTGACAACGCCATTTCTTTTATTTGTTCTTGAAGGTTCAGATTTTCTTCCTTAAACCTGGACATTGGGAGAGAATTAAATGAACAAGGTGTAGATGTGACGCCGGGACACAATACAGGTATAGGACCCGTTATCCAGAATGCTCAGGACCTGGGATTTTTCCATTTCCATAATTTGGATCTTCATCCCTTAAATCTACTAGAAAATCATATAAACATGAAATAAAGCCAATAGGCTGGTTTTGCTTCCAATAAGGATTAATTATATCTTAGTTGGGATCAAGTACAAGCGACTGTTTTATTATTACACAGAAAAAGGAAATCAGTTTTTTAAAAACGTGGATTATTTGATTATAATGGAGTCTATGGGAGATGGCCTTTCCGTAATTCAGAGCTTTCTGGATAACGGATCCCTGTGCTACATTCTCCCGGCTGATGTGACTACTCACTGGTTGTGCTCCACCTGCACAGATCGACTCTGGTTCTGCAGTCTCTTTTGCTCCTCTTCTGCCGTCTGGAGAAGAAACCTGTTCCTGCATCTCTCCTCTTCTAGCTCTTCCTCCAGCTCCTGAGAGACCAACACAAATACTAATTATTTTTTGAAAGAGAGAAAATCCTAACATTTGCCAAGATGTGGAAATCAAAGGTTTTCCCAACAGTACTTGATTTTTTTTTTAACATTCTTTTATTTGAGAGTTCCTTAAAGGGACACTGTCACGATTTTTATGGTGTCGTTTTTATTTCTAAATGCCACTCTTTACGCTGCAAATAATTCACTCTACGACATAAAATGTACTTCCTTGTTTTGTGGCAAAAACTCATGTGATTTCCCTACCCACCCCTAATTTGCATATGCAAATTAGGATTCTTATTTGGTTCGTCTGAATCCAAATCCTGAAAAGGGCTGAATCCCAAACCGAATACTGGATTCGGTGCATCCCCAGTAAAAAACAATCATGGGATATCACAGGAATATTTTAGGATAAGAGAGTCATTGGAATAGAGTTCCCTGCAGTAGGTCCCTTTGCTTTTCCTTTAAAACAAACAAACAAGGGTGGGGGGGGCTGTACTGGATTGTTTACAGAACAAATCTCTGATTTTCAATTTTTATTTAATAGCAGTACCATTAGCCAGATATTGGGATGTCTACATTTTTGCGTAAATGAAGAATTATCGTTTTTTTGTAATTGTGTAATAATTCCCTCTACAATATAACATGTCATTCGTGAAGCAGCAAGTGTATTTAGTTGTAATATTGGGGTGTAGGTGCATCTCAGCTCATTTTGCCTGGTCATGTGCTTTCAGAAAGAGCCAGCACTTTAGGATGGAACTGCTTTCTGGCAGCCTGTTGTTTCTCCTACTCAATGTAACTGAATGTGTCTCAGTGGGACCTGGATTTTACTATTGAGTGCTGTTCTTATATCTACCAGGCAGCTGTTATCTTGTGTTAGGGAGCTGCTATCTGGTTACCTTCCCATTGTTCTGTTGTTTGGCTGCTGGGGGGGAAAGGGAGGGGGTGATATGACTCCAACTTGCAGTACAGCAGTAAAGAGTGATTGAAGTTTATCAGAGCACAAGTCACATGACTGGGGCAGCTGGGAAACTGACAATATGTCTAGCCCTAAGTTGGATTTTAAAATGAAATATAAAAAACTCTGTTTGCTCTTCTGAAAAATGGATTTCAGTGCAGAATTCTGCTGGAGCAGCACTATTAACTGATGCGTTTTGAAAAGAAATCTGTTTTCCCATGACAGTATCCCTTTTTTTCCTGCTGCAAACAGTACAGTCATGCTGTGAGCCATAGTGGGTTAAACAACGGACACAACCGGTTAATGCCATTACCTGATTTTGTTGTTGCAGCCGGTCATTTCTCTTGGAACATTCCAACTGCTGAGCCGCCTTGTTCTCCAGTTCTAACTCCAGCTGTTTGCGCTCATCCCGCAGGCCGCACTTCTCCTTCTCCACCAGCGCAACTTTTGCCTAAAAGGGGTGATATGAAGTAAAAATTAGGGATGCACCGAATCCACTATATTGGATTCGACTGAACCCCCAAATCCTTTGCTAAAGATTTGTCAGAATTCCAAACCAAATCCTAATTTGCATATGCAAATTAGGGGTGGGAAGGGGAAACATGTTTTACTTCCTTATTTTGTGACAAAATGTCACGGGATTTCCCTCCCTGCCCCTAATTTGCAAATTAGGAGTCGGATTTGGTTCGGTCGAATCCAAATCCTGCTGAAAAAGGCCGAATCCAGGATTTGGTGCATCCCTAGTAAAAATGTATGGTGGAATATCACAGGAATATTTTAAGAGAGTCATTGGAATAGAGTTACCTGCAGCTGGAGAATCGTCTCCTGTAGGTCCCTTTGCTTTTCCTTTAAAAAACAAAAACAAACAAGGGTAAGGGGGGGGGGCTGTACTGGATCGTTTACAAAACAAATCTCTGATTTTCACTTTTTATTTAATAGCAGTACCATTAGCCAGATATTGGGATGTCTACATTTTTGTGTAAATGAAGAATTTTTGTTTTCTTCTACATCTGTATACAGATTGTAATTGTGTAATAATTGACTGTACAATATAAATTTAAATGTCATTCCTGAAGCAGCAAGTGTATTTAGTTGTAATATTGGTGTGTAGGTGCATCTCAGCTCATTTTGCCTGGTCATGTGATTTCAGAAAGAGCCAGCACTTTAGGATGGAACTGCTTTCTGGCAGCCTGTTGTTTCTCCTACTCAATGTAACTGAATGTGTCTCAGTGGGACCTGGATTTTACTATTGAGTGTTGTTCTTAGATCTACCAGGCAGCTGTTATCTTGTGTTAGGGAGCTGCTATCTGGTTACCTTCCCATTGTTCTGCTGCTGGGGGAGAGGAAGGGGGGGGGGTGATATTACTCCAACTTGCAGTAAAGAGTGACCAGTGGCGCAGGGGGTGCGATTGCACCAGGGCCAGCCGGAAGTTCGTACGTGCGCAAATCCGCTGCCAACTATAATTTCTGGAGGGGAATCCCGGCTGAACATGCTGCACATCCCTGCGTCCGATAGTTACAGTACTGAGAGTGACTGACGTTTATCAGAACACAAGTCACATCTCTGGGGGCACCTGGGAAACTGACAATATGTCTAGCCCCAAGTCAGATTTCAAAATTAAATATTAAAAAATCCATTTGCTCTTTTGAAAAACGGATTTCGGTGCAGAATTGTGCTGGAGCAGCACTATTAACTGACGCGTTTTGGGGAAAAAAACATGTTTTCCCATGCCAGTATCCCTTTAAGCTCGCCTGTAGAAAACCCCACGGGTCTGACAACTTGGAACAGATGAAGACATGGAATCATAAAAGGGCCGGATACTCTCTATGTAAAGTCTTTGTGGCACAAAAGCTCCAGGGAACGTGGAATTAATGTCGCCATTCCAAGTGCTGAGCAGGACTAGTTATAGAGAAGCACCCACAATGCTTAGCAGCTCATCCAACACATAAGCAACATCATTTAGGAGATGCCCTTGAACTTGTTCCCTTTGATTCCATGTGATTTCCAGTTCCCCTTCTGTATCATTATCCCTCCCAACATTTTGAAAATAAAAAGAGGGACAAAAAAGATTTGCGTTTTTTTGATCACGCCCATTTTATGGCCACACCCCCTAATTACCATGTCCATGTTACAAAATTTGGCAGGTTATGGAAAGTTTGAACACATTTCTGGGGGTTTTAGGGTCAGGTTTTGCTAATGAAGGTGAATTGCCCTTTAAGATGCAAGTCACAGTCCCCCCAAGAGACCGGCTTATCTTAAATAGTTACAATTGTTTCTTTGCTTAGCTTAAATTGTTACAAAAGTATCTAAGTGCAGCTGCCACGTAGTCTGGGCTCTCTGCCAAAAGCCAATGGGGTTTTAAAATCTTTGTATCTTTTTCTGGCTGTTCCGTGCAGGAGAACAAAGAGAAAGTCGGGACATTTCAGTAACAATCTGGGACTGTGGGTTGAGCTGTCAAAATCGGGAGTGTCCTGCAGAAAACGGCACAGTTGGGAGGTGTGTGCCACTATGAACTGAACAGTGAGAGTAGTTCCTGCGGGTATTGCCCCAGGGCAGGCAAATAGAATGTACCCACCACTGCTCCCTCATCTTCTCACCTCCGTGGTCACCAGGACAATGTCCTCCTCCAGGACTTTGTGGCAGAACTGGAAGGGGACGCTGACTCCCCGCACCTCGCCATTCTGATCCACGTAGCAAAACTGGTAATAGTCATCATTTTCCTTGGGCAAGTAATAAGCTGCAATAGAACAGCACCACACTGAGTATACGGAGTATACTGTCCCCGCGCAGCCCTAGAACCCACTGAAAATTACTGACCTTTGAAGGTGACGCGCTTCTCCGACCCCGGCTCACTGCAAACAGCCGAGATCCAGGTGTAGTATTCTCTGGTTGTCTTCCAGGACACCTGTGGGACATTATACAGTCAATAACATACCCCCTAC
Organism: Xenopus laevis; assembly: GCF_017654675.1. NCBI lineage: Eukaryota > Metazoa > Chordata > Amphibia > Anura > Pipidae > Xenopus > Xenopus laevis. Next base: position 3,297,067 of record NC_054388.1, on the reverse strand, counting down.
TGTAAAATATAAGGATATTATAAGTCATGACCTTATAAGAGCACAGGTGAGTCTAGTGACAAAAATGACATCACCAATGACATCAATAAGAGTCACGGCCGAATCCAGGATTCGGTTTGGGATTCGGCCAGGATTCAACCTTTTTCAGCAGGATTCGGATTCGGCCAAATCCTTCTGCCCGGCCGAACCGAATCTGAATTTTTCAGTGCATCCCTACAATAAAGTACCCCCTACTGTAAAATATAAGGATATTATAAGTCACCGAGGAGTTTCATGACCTTATAAGAGCATAGGTGAGTCAAGTGACAAAAATGACATCACTGAGCTCAATTTATAACTGATGACATCACTAAGAGCTAGGGATGCACCGAATACAGGATTCGCCCTTTTTCAGCAGGATTCGAATTTGGCTGAATCTTTTCCAAATCTGCATATACAAATTAGGGACGGGGAAGGAAAAAGTGTGACTTTTTGTCATAAAACTTGGAAGTAACAAAATGTTTACCCCTTCCCACCCCTAATTTGCATATGCAATTTAGGATTCGATTCGGTATTCGGCAATATTCACCCGAATCCTTCTGCCCGGCTTAACCGAATCCAAATTTGCGTGACTTTTTGTCACAAAACAAGGGAATAAAAAATGTTTTCCCCTTCCCACCCCAATGTGCATATGCAAATTAGGATTCGGCCGAATCTTTCGCAAAGGATTCGGCCGAATCCAAAATAGTGAATTCGGTGCATCTCTACTAAGAGCCGATGATAAGGATATAACAGATCTTTAAGTAATTTGGATAAAATCCAAAAGAAAATCATATAAACATGAAATAAACCCAATAGGCTGGTTTTGCTTCCAATAAGGATTAATTATATCTTAGTTGGGATCAAATACAAGGTACAGGTATGGGACCTGTTATCCAGAATTCTCAGGACCTGGGGTTTTCTGGGTAACAGATCTTTCCATAATTTGGATCTTCATCCCTTAAGTCTACTAGAAAATCATATAAACATGAAATAAAGCCAATAGGCTGGTTTTGCCTCCAATAAAGATTAATTATATCTTAGTTGGGATCAAGTACAAGCGACTGTTTTATTATTACACAGAAAAAGGAAATCAGTTTTACAAATCTGGATAATTTGATTATAATTGTGTCGGTAATTCAGAGTTTTCTGGTTAATGGGTTTCTGGATAACGGATCCAAAACCTGTATATAAATATATATATATATATATATATATATATACACACACACACACTGGTTACATCAGGGCTGGGAAACTCCTATAACATAATACATAAGAGATATTTAAAGGGGGAGTTGATGGACTGGTTCATGCACAGGCCGCACAGTTATAGAGGAGGCAAGTGGAAAGTGCAGTCACTGTTGCCCTTTAAAGGGCTCGACTTGGTTCTTTCAGTGAGTCACCAGAGCCTGAGGCTCCAAGTCAATGTACTTTCACTTTCACAGCCGGGTGCTGGGAGTTCCAGTTCAACAACAGCTGCCTATTTGTATTACTGGTTCCATTTTGCATTGTTATAACCACCCCGATTGCTGCTCTGCCTGGAGACCACGGCAGCCCCAAACAGACACCTCTGGCTGAGGCATTTGACTTCTCGTGTAAGAACTAGAACCATTGTATTTGGCTGAGGCTAACTGTCACCTGCTGTGTAATAATGATCCGTACTTCCCAGTGTCAACATGAATGGCTGCCCCTATGGCTATGGCAGCAGCTTATATCTATAGAATACACACCGGGCCGGACTGGCCCACTGGGGCTGCCACATTAGGACCCCGCCCCCCAGTTGCAAGGCCCCCTCTGTCCCTCTTCCTCCCCCCAAATACCTGCTTCACATCTTCTTTATGAGATTGGGTGGGGTTGCCACCTTTTCGCCCCGTGGTATCCGGGCAGGGGCCGTGGCGTGCCAGGGGCGGGACCATAACATCAGGGGCAGGGCTATGATGCGTGATCACTGATTGGCCAGTCACAGCGTCAATTATTATTAGTATCCCTTAGTTTGGATTCGGCCGAACCCCGGAATCCTTCGCGAAAGATTCTGAACTGAATCAAATTTGCATATGCAAATTAAGGTCTGGGAATTCCATCCCGCCCATAATTTGCATATGCAAATTAGGATTTAGTTCGATCAGGAAGAGGGATTCGGCCGAATCCTGCTGAAAAAGGCAGAATCCCGAACTGAATCCTGGATTCGGTGCATCCCAATCAATTATAGGAAATCCTGCCCGGTCCTAATTCCGTAATTTGGAAAACCAGGCAGTCAGTTTTGACCAGGGCAGTCCTTCAAAAATCTGGGCAACCCTAGGGAGGGGAGGAAAGGAGCGCTAGCTCTGTGGAGCAGGTCTGGACAGGTGGGGCCCACTGGGTTATTTCCTGGTGGGCCCCAGTCCTACTCTGACCACAAACACATATATATATAGTACTGCTGAGTACTCCCAGGCCTTACCTTAAAGATGCCCACCCAGTCCTTCCTTTCCGGCTGAAACTCAGAAGTGAAGGTGAAGCAACAGTCGATATCAGCGCCGGGCTCATAGGACTTCTCCACTTTACTGAAGATCACCTGCGAGTAGTTTCTCTCCTCCGGCTGCAGCAGAGAAGTGGGGGGCGCGTCGGAGGCCATGGGGTCAGCTCTTTACATGGCACTGGGCTCAGTCACAATTGTAACGGGAGGCGACCGACGAACCTTTCTCCCGTTTCTTATAAAACGAAAGTGAATTTGTGTTTTTATAAAGTTACTTCCTTGTTCTCACTGCCACCTAGTGGTCAGCCTCACAACTAACGCCTTATTTATACCTGGACACCCGTTATCCAGAAAGCTCAGAATTACAGGAAGGAAAGTCCCATAGACTTCAGTTTTATACAAATAATCCCAATTTGTAAAAATGATTTCCTTTTTCTGTGTAATAATAAAACAGTCGCTTGTACTTGATCCCAACTAAGATATAATTAATCCTTATTGGAGGCAAAACCAGCCTATTGGGTTTATTTCATGTTTATATGATTTTCTTGTAGACTTAAGGTATGAAGATCCAAATTATGGAAAGATCTGTTATCTGGAAAACCCCAGGTCCTGAGCATTCTGGATAACAGGTCCCATAGCATTTTCATAAAAAACATGGCAATTAGTATACAAAATATAGGTGTCTTGCCATATTAATTCCACTTGTACTTACACAAAATTATAGCTTTGTAAGAGACAAGGGGGCCCCGTGAGCTCACACTCATTTTACAGTCACTAAGGCACCTTCTAAACTGAACAATCACTGACCTTGAGAATATGTGAGGAAAGGGCTCCCTCTGCTGGTCACAATTGTGCATTTCCCATTACAGTATATAATTATCTCACTGTTATACTGCCCATAGACAAAAAGAGCCGAACTTACAAATCCTGCTACACCATCTCTCCCTACTATACCTGCTATCCCACAGTCACACTCCCTTCCCAGAGACTATTATCCACTGTTACTATAGGCACCATCTCTCCCTACTATACCTGCTATCCCACAGTCACACTCCCTTCCCAGAGACTATTATCCACTGTTACTATAGGCACCATCTCTCCCTACTATACCTGCTATCCCACAGTCACACTCCCTTCCCAGAGACTATTATCCACTGTTACTATAGACACCATCTCTCCCTACTATACCTGCTATCCCACAGTCACACTCCCTTCCCAGAGACTATTATCCACTGTTACTATAGACACCATCTCTCCCTACTATACCTGCTATCCCACAGTCACACTCCCTTCCCAGAGACTATTATCCCCTGTTACTATAGACACATCTCTCCCTACTATACCTGCTATCCCACAGTCACACTCCCTTCCCAGAGACTATTATCTACTGTTACTATAGGCACCATCTCTCCCTACTATACCTGATATCCCACAGTCACACTCACTTCCCAGAGACTATTATCCACTGTTACTATAGGCACCATCTCTCCCTACTATACCTGATATCCCACAGTCACACTCACTTCCCAGAGACTATTATCCACTGTTACTATAGGCACCATCTCTCCCTACTATACCTGCTATCCCACAGTCACACTCCCTTCCCAGAGACTATTATCCACTGTTACTATAGGCACCATCTCTCCCTACTATACCTGCTATCCCACAGTCACACTCCCTTCCCAGAGACTATTATCCACTGTTACTATAGGCACCATCTCTCCCTACTATACCTGCTATCCCACAGTCACACTCCCTTCCCAGAGGACTATTATCCCACTGTTACTATAGGCACCATCTCTCCCTACTATACCTGCTATCCCACAGTCACACTCCCTTCCCAGAGACTATTATCCCACTGTTACTATAGGCACCATCTCTCCCTACTATACCTGCTATCCCACAGTCACACTCCCTTCCCAGAGACTATTATCCACTGTTACTATAGACACCATCTCTCCCTACTATACCTGCTATCCCACAGTCACACTCCCTTCCCAGAGACTATTATCCACTGTTACTATAGACACCATCTCTCCCTACTATACCTGCTATCCCACAGTCACACTCCCTTCCCAGAGACTATTATCCACTGTTACTATAGACACCATCTCTCCCTACTATACCTGCTATCCCACAGTCACACTCCCTTCCCAGAGGACTATTATCCACTGTTACTATAGACACCATCTCTCCCTAACTATACCTGCTATCCCACAGTCACCACTCCCTTCCCAGAGACTATTACCCCACTGTTACTATAGACACCATCTCTCCCTACTATACCTGCTATCCCACAGTCACACTCCCTTCCCAGAGACTATTATCCACTGTTACTATAGACACCATCTCTCCCTACTATACCTGCTATCCCCACAGTCACACTCCCTTCCCAGAGACTATTATCCCACTGTTACTATAGGCACCATCTCTCCCTACTATACCTGCTATCCCACAGTCACACTCCCTTCCCAGAGACTATTATCCACTGTTACTATAGACACCATCTCTCCCTACTATACCTGCTATCCCACAGTCACACTCCCTTCCCAGAGACTATTATCCACTGTTACTATAGACACATCTCTCCCTACTATACCTGCTATCCCACAGTCACACTCCCTTCCCAGAGACTATTATCCACTGTTACTATAGACACATCTCTCCCTACTATACCTGCTATCCCACAGTCACACTCCCTTCCCAGAGACTATTATCCCACTGTTACTATAGGCACCATCTCTCCCTACTATACCTGCTATCCCACAGTCACACTCCCTTCCCAGAGACTATTATCCACTGTTACTATAGACACCATCTCTCCCTACTATACCTGCTATCCCACAGTCACACTCCCTTCCCAGAGACTATTATCCACTGTTACTATAGGCACCATCTCTCCCTACTATACCTGCTATCCTACAGTCACACTCCCTTCCCAGAGACTATTATCCACTGTTACTATAGGCACCATCTCTCCCTACTATACCTGCTATCCCACAGTCACACTCCCTTCCCAGAGACTATTATCCACTGTTACTATAGACACATCTCTCCCTACTATACCTGCTATCCCACAGTCACACTCCCTTCCCAGAGACTATTATCCACTGTTACTATAGACACATCTCTCCCTACTATACCTGCTATCCCACAGTCACACTCCCTTCCCAGAGACTATTATCCACTGTTACTATAGACACATCTCTCCCTACTATACCTGCTATCCCACAGTCACACTCCCTTCCCAGAGACTATTATCCCACTGTTACTATAGGCACCATCTCTCCCTACTATACCTGCTATCCCCACAGTCACACTCCCTTCCCAGAGACTATTATCCACTGTTACTATAGACACCATCTCTCCCTACTATACCTGCTATCCCACAGTCACACTCCCTTCCCAGAGACTATTATCCACTGTTACTATAGGCACCATCTCTCCCTACTATACCTGCTATCCTACAGTCACACTCCCTTCCCAGAGACTATTATCCACTGTTACTATAGGCACCATCTCTCCCTACTATACCTGCTATCCCACAGTCACACTCCCTTCCCAGAGACTATTATCCACTGTTACTATAGACACCATCTCTCCCTACTATACCTGCTATCCCACAGTCACACTCCCCTTCCCCAGAGACTATTATCCACTGTTACTATAGGCACCCATCTCTCCCTACTATACCTGCTATCCCACAGTCACACTCACTTCCCAGAGACTATTATCCACTGTTACTATAGGCACCATCTCTCCCTACTATACCTGCTATCCCACAGTCACACTCCCTTCCCAGAGACTATTATCCACTGTTACTATAGGCACCATCTCTCCCTACTATACCTGCTATCCCACAGTCACACTCCCTTCCCAGAGACTATTATCCACTGTTACTATAGGCACCATCTCTCCCTACTATACCTGCTATCCCACAGTCACACTCCCTTCCCAGAGACTATTATCCCACTGTTACTATAGGCACCATCTCTCCCTACTATACCTGCTATCCCACAGTCACCACTCCCTTCCCAGAGACTATTATCCCACTGTTACTATAGGCACCATCTCTCCCTACTATCCTGCTATCCACAGTCACACTCCCTTCCCAGAGACTATTATCCACTGTTACTATAGACACCATCTCTCCCTACTATACCTGCTTATCCACACAGTCACACTCCCTTCCCAGAGACTATATCCACTGTTACTATAGACACCATCTCTCCTACTATACCTGCTATCCCACAGTCACACTCCCTTACCAGAGACTATTATCCACTGTTACTATAGACACCATCTCTCCCTACTATACCTGCTATCCCACAGTCACCACTCCCTTCCCAGAGGACTATTATCCACTGTTACTATAGACACCATCTCTCCCTACTATACCTGCTATCCCACAGTCACACTCCCTTCCCAGAGACTATTATCCCACTGTTACTATAGGCACCATCTCTCCCTCTATTACTGCTAATCCCACAGTCACACTCCCTTCCCAGAGACTATTATCCACTGTTACTAATAGACACCATCTCTCCCTACTATACCTCCCTACCCCACAGTCACACTCCCTTCCCAGAGACTATTATCCACTGTTACTATAGGCACCATCTCTCCCTACTAAAACCTGCTATCCTACAGTCACACTCCCTTCCCAGAGACTATTATCCACTGTTACTATAGGAAAACCATCTCTCCCTACTATACCTGCTATCCCACAGTCCACACTCCCTTCCCCGAGACTATTATTCCACTGTTACTATAGACACTTCTCTCCCTACTATACCTGCTATCCCAACAGTCACACTCCCTTCCCAGAGACTATTATCCACTGTTACTATAGACACACTTTTCCCCTACTATACCTGCTATCCCACAGTCACACTCCCTTCCCAGAGACTATTTCCACTGTTACTATAGACACATCTCTCCCTACTATACCTGCTATCCCACAGTCACACTCCCTTCCCAGAGACTATTATCCCACTGTTACTATAGGCACCATCTCTCCCTACTATACCTGCTATCCCACAGTCACACTCCCTTCCCAGAGACTATTATCCACTGTTACTATAGACACACCAAATCTCTCCCTACTATACCTGCTATCCCACAGTCACACTCCCTTCCCAGAGACTATTATCCACTGTTACTATAGGCACCATCTCCCCTACTATACCTGCTATCCTACAGTCAACACTCCCTTCCCAGAGACTATTTCCACTGTTACTATAGGCACCATCTCTCCCTACTATACCTGCTATCCCACAGTCACACTCCCTTCCCAGAGACTATTATCCCACTTTTTTACTATAGACACCCATCTCTCCCTACTATACCTGCTATCCCACAGTCACACTCCCTTCCCAGGGGACTATTATCCACTGTTACTATAGGCACCATCTCTCCCTACTATACCTGCTATCCCACAGTCACACTCCCTTCCCAGAGACTATTATCCACTGTTACTATAGACACATCTCTCCCTACTATACCTGCTATCCCACAGTCACACTCCCCTTCCCAGAGATTATTATCCACTGTTATTTATAGGCACCATCTCTCCCCTACTATACCTGCTGTTCCCACAGTCACACTCCCTTCCCAGAGACTATTATCCCACTGTTACTATAGGCACCATCTCTCCCTACTATACCTGCTATCCCACAGTCACACTCCCTTCCCAGAGACTATTATCCACTGTTACTATAAGACACCATCTCTCCCTACTATACCTGCTATCCCACAGTCACACTCCCTTCCCAGAGACTATTATCCACTGTTACTATAGACACATCTCTCCCTACTATACCTGCTATCCACAGTCACACCCCCTTTCCCCCAGAGACTATTATCCACTGTTTACTATAGGCACCATCTCTCCCTACTATATCTGCTATCCCACAGTCACACTCCCTTCCCAGAGACTATAAGGGGTCCCCAATACCCATCAGCTTGTTTACTTTCTCTTATATGTCCCTTATTGCTTCTTCCATTTCCTTGGGATTCTCTGATAATCCTCCTGACTAATAACTACACATCATACAAAGATTAGGGCTTGAAACACAATTCCTTTCTGCCATTCCCTCTCCACCACCCCGTTGTCTTCCTTTGTCCTCTTTCTCCCAACCCCAATCATTTGCCTTTGTTGTTCCGATCTCTCTTTTACTATCCCTGATGTTTCCAATGAGCAGGCCAGATTTATACTGTTGAGTTGTCCAAAAGTACCCCAAGAAATAAGCAAAAACCAGGGGTAACAGGACAACAACAACTAGTAAAGGGGGGGCTGTGTAGTTTAAACCTTCCGGGGGTTTTTGGTGGGTTTCGGTCATGTAATTGCAAAAGGCCCTCCCCTTGGGTTTATAAGAAAAAAATGCTATAAGCTGGGTATCATGTTTAATTGATGGGTTTGGGGTTTAACATTTTAAATTAATTCCTTAAGTATAAAAAAAAAGTTTTTTTCCTTTTTGACCCCGTAATTATCATTCCGGGCCCAGGTTCCCAATTCTACACAGCAAGCGAAAAGGTGCCAAGGGGTAGAAAAAACATGTTATAAAAAATGTTTGGAGTTACGCCAGGGAGGTGCCGGCTTTCTCTGAAGGCCCCAGAAAAAAGAGTTGTCGGCGGGGTTTTTAAAATTTTTTCCCATTTGCTAAAACCCCCACCCATAAAAATAAACCGGGGACTCCTTGTTGGCCGCAAATAGGCCTTTTCCCCATACAAAAAAAGGTTTTTTCTTGGGGGGAGTAGTGGGGGCCCCGGGGGAAACATGCCCCAGAAAAAAAACCTTTCTTAATCCCCCCCACCCCCTTTTTTAAGTTCCTCTGCTCGGAACCCATTCCCTTTCTACATTTTTTTTTATAAGTAAAAAAAACAAAAAAAAAAGGGAAGCTGAATTTTTAGGGAAAACCCTTTGACAACAAACCGGAAAAATTTTAGAGCCATTATGCCCCCCAATGGAAGGGTTTTTTTCTAGGAACTGGATTTAAAAAATGGCTTCAAAAGACTAAAATCTTTATTTTGTTTTTTTTCCCCACGCTTGAAAAAGAAAAAAAAAAGGTAAGGGGGGGCCCAGTCTTTTTTATTGGTTTGAATGTGAAATGTTGGAGTGCCATAAGTTCTGCGAATTTCTTACCAACCCCCTCCAAATTAAGCAGCACCGGCAAAATGATGTGAGGGCATTTCCCAAAAATAAAAAAATGAGGAAAGTTTTTGAAACTTAATAGCCAAGAGCCAAGAAGTAAAATAGAGCTTCTATTGGCAATGGCTGGGGCAAACGTTGGCCAAAAATTAATAAGGAAAATTAACATTTTTCGCCCTAAAGTGAAACCCATTGGGGAATCTAATAGTAGGAAGTTTTTTTTTACCCCCTCTAAAAAGACATCATTGGGGTTAACTAGTAGGAATTAAAAAATGTTCAGCTCCAAAGGACACACGGGGGGAGTTATCAGTGGGGGAAAATTGACAAGTTACTCCCAAAAGTGAGACACCAGGGGGGAAAGTCTAACCGTAGGCAAGTTAACTGTTAAGTCTCCAAAGTAGACATTTTGGGGGGTAGTTCAAAAAGGAAAGGTGACCTTATAGAATTAATGGAAAAGGGGCCCCCCCAGGGAAATTTTGTTGTCACATAATGAGCCAAAAAAAGCCTTATTTTTGGTCCCGGGATCCATTTTTGGTGATTTATAGTGGGGTTTCCTTTATGCTGAAAATTGACCCCCTTTTTTTTCCTTTTGAAAAAAAAACCGCAGAGTTTTCGGTGGATAGCAAGAATAGGAAATAATTGTTTTATCATCCTCATTGGATTAAATATAATGAAGATTTCGGCAGTTACGTTAATGATCTCGCAAAAAATGCATCATGGGGAACAATGGCCCCCAGAAATAAAACCATTTCATGCTTTTAAGTGTAAAATTTTAAAAGCCCATCATTCTGGGGCAAAGTTGAAAAATTGGGGGGCACATGGGAAGTGTCGAAAATTCCCAAAAAATCCCACTCTGCCCCCATTCCCCTTTTAAATTGCTAAAAAAAGGGCAATCCATTCTTGGGGCCCTTTCTTTTTCAAAAATACAGGTTTTTGGGCCTTTAAAAAGTTGGGCCGGGAGGTTTTTTCCGAAAAATTTTCGTAATTTTGGTTTTTAAAAGCCCTAAATCTACTAAAAAAAACCGGACCATTAAAAAGCCAATGGGTGGTTTTCTTCCCAAAAGGTTAATTATTCTTTTGGGATAAACAAAAATCTTTTTATTTTTAAGTAAAAAAGGAAATTTTTTAAAGTTTGTTTTTTGGATAAAGGAGAAAAAATGTTGTTTTGTGACATGAAAGGGTAAGGGATGGTTTTTCCAAATACTTAGCTAATCCAAAGAGAATTGGTTAATTGTTTTTGGCGATTCCTCGTGGTTCCCAAAAAATCCCCTTTCTTTAATTTTGAAAATTTTTAATTTGTTGATTTCCTTTTTAAAAGCGTTTAGAAAGAAAAAATGAGGAACTGAAAACAAATTCAGGAACTCGAAGAAAAAATGAACAGGGGCAGGGGTTCCAACTGGCGCCTGCGACCCCCCCCCCTTTTGTGGCCCCCAAAACCCCCCTTTTTTTTTTACCATGTTAAAATTTAAATGGTATTTACTACAAAAAATTAAATGGCCCCCTTCATTGTTTAAACCCCCAAAATTTAACTAAACCCCCGTATTTTCAACCTTGATCCCCCCGCCTTCCACATTTTAATTTTGTTTTACCCCAAAGCCCCCTTTCTTTCCCCCCGAGACCCCCAATGAAAATCCACTTTTTTTATTTTTCACATTTTAAAAAAAGCTAAAAACAACAGCACTGTTACTGTATTAGTCATTTAGAGTGGGCCGTTCCTTCCCGCCTGAAAATGCCCCCTGATCCCTGTTTGTAAACTCGCCTTGTGTCCATGCTTCCTTGTGTGGGCCCTGCCTGCCTTGTTGCCCAGCTCGCACCCGCATTTCCCGGGGAATTTTCCCCCCGGTCTTAATAGAAATTTTTTTCAACCCCCACTGCCATTTAAACCTAATAAACTAATTTGCAAAAAAATTTTAAACTTTATTTTTGATTCCCATTAAGAACCTGTTGGTAGAAAGAAAAAAAGTGAGGAACTGAGAAAAACTTCGGTAAGTGTGAAGAAAAATAACAGGGCAGGGGTGCCAATGGGACCCGCACCCCCCCTTTTGTGGCCCCCCACCACCCTGTGTTTGTTCCTGTGAAAAATTTAAAGGTATCACTACAAATTAACGGGCCCCCCAGTTTAAACTCAAATTGCAACCCCTTATTATTTTCACCTGTGACCCCCCCAAATTTTTCAATTTGGAACCTTATTTTTTAAATTTCAAAGCCCCTGATTTTACCTGAGACCCCCCTAAACTCCCATTTTTTCACCTGTTCACCCCTTTATACAAAAAGCCAAAATTGGGGGGACCACACGTGTATTTGTAGTACATCTTTTGATGGCCTGAAGGGGGTTCCCTGTCTCCTGTTTTTGTTCTGGGCCCGCCACGTCCCCGGTGGCATACTTTATGTGGTCCTGTGCCTGTGTTGCCCTCTCTGCCTGTGTGTACTTTCTGTTTTCTTCCTTGCTTGGGTAAAACTCTGCTTGTTTAAAAACCGCCTCCTGTTCTGCCTTTTTCTCGCCTGTTGTTCCGCCTGCTGGGTGCCCTCTTTTCCCGTTTTGGGCCCCTACTCTGCCTGTGTGTGACATACTCTGTCTGTGTGTGTCCTGCTCTGCTTGTGTGTGCCATACTCTGCTTGTTTATGCCCTGCTCTGCCTGTGTCTGCCCTGCTCTGCCTGTGTGTGTCCTGCTCTGCCTGTGTGTGACATACTATGACCGTGTGTGCCCTGCTCTGCCTGTGTGTGCCCTGCTCTGCCTGTGTCTGCCCTGCTCTGCCTGTGTGTGACACACTCTGCCTGTGTGTGCTCTGCTCTGCCTGTGTGTGACATACTCTGCCTATGTGTGTCCTGCTCTGCCTGTGTGTGACATACTCTGCCAGTGTGTCAGCCCTGCTCTGCCTGTGTGTTACATACTCTGCCCATGTGTCAGCCCTGCTCTGCCTATGTGTTACATACTCTGGCTTTGTGTGCCCTGCTCTACATGTGTGTGACATACTGTCATGTTTCAGCTTGCCTGTGTGTGACATACTCTGCCTATGTGTGCCATGCTGTGCCTGTGTGCCCTGCTCTGCCTGTGTGTGCCATGCTCTGCCTGTGTGTGCCCTGCTCTGTCTGTGTGTGCCCTGCTCTGCCTCTGTGTTCCATACTCTGCTTGTTTATCCCCTACTCTGCCTGTGTGTGCCCTGCTCTGCTTGTGTGTGACATACTCTGCCTGTGTTGCATACTCTGTCTGTGTGTGCAGTGCGCTGCCTGTGTGTGCCATGCTCTGCCTGTGTGTGCCATGCTCTGCAGCAGCAGTCCCAGAATTGCCCCTGGATCTTATATATGAACATTTCTATCAACCACACATGCCTCAGTGTATCCCTAATAAATCCATATTTGCTTTAATATTTGAAACTTTCATTTGTTAGATTCCCATTGAAGAACCTGTTGTAGAACAGAAAAACAGTGAGGAATCTGAGAAACAACTTCAGGTAAGCTGCTGAAGAAAACAATGAACAGGGGCAGGGCTGTCCAACTGGCGACCCGCAAACCCCCCTTTGTGTGCCCCACCTACCTGCTGTGTTTGCTTACTATGTGTAAAATTTAAAATGGTATCACTACAGAGATTAACTGGCCCCTGCATTGTTTAAACCTCAAATTCCAGACTAATCCCCTGTATTGTTCACACCTGTGATCCCCCTGCATTGCTCACATTTGTGACACTCTATTGTTTATTCCTAAAGCCCCTGTACTGTTTTACACCTGAAAACCCAGACTGAAACTGCCCCCCTTGTTCACCTGTTCACACCTTTTACAAAATGCCCCAATGGGACACCCAGCATGTGGCACTGTATGTAGTACATCGTAAAAGTGGTCCTGAAAAAGGTTTCCCTGTTCCCCCTGTTTCTTTTTTCTGCCTGCCCTACGATCCCTGTGTTTTGACATACTCTGCCTGTGTTGCCCTGCCTGTGCCTGTGTTGTTTCCCTGCCTCTGCCTGTTGTGTTTCCTGCTCTGATTGTGTGTGCCCTTTCTCTGACTGTGTGTGCCCTCTCTGACTTGTGTTGCCCGGGTCTGCCTGTGTGTGCCCTAACTCTTGCCTGTGTGTGACTTACTCTGTCTGTGTTTGTCCTGCCTGCTTGTGTGTTTCCATACTCTGCTTGTTTATGCCCTGCTCTTTCCTGTGTCTGCCCTGCTCTGCCTGTGGGGGTCCTGCTCGCCTGTTTGTTGACATACTCTGACCGGGGGGTTGCCCTGCTCTGCCTGTGTGTGCCCTGCTCTGCCTGTGTCTGCCCTGCTCTGCCTGTGTGTGACACCCCTCTGCCTGTTGGTGCTCTGCTCTGCCTGTGTGTGACATACTCTGCCTATGTGGTGTCCTGCTCTGCCTTTTGTGTGACATACTCTGCCTGTGTGTCAGCCCTGCTCTGCCTGTGTGTTACATACTCTGCCCATGTGTCAGCCCTGCTCTGCCTATGTGTTACATACTCTGGCTTTGTGTGCCCTGCTCTACATGTGTGTGACATACTGTGCCTATGTTTCAGCTTGCCTGTGTGTGACATACTCTGCCTATGTGTGCCATGCTGTGCCTGTGTGCCCTGCTCTGCCTGTGTGTGCCATGCTCTGCCTGTGTGTGCCCTGCTCTGTCTGTGTGTGCCCTGCTCTGCCTCTGTGTTCCATACTCTGCTTGTTTATCCCCTACTCTGCCTGTGTGTGCCCTGCTCTGCTTGTGTGTGACATACTCTGCCTGTGTTACATACTCTGTCTGTGTGTGCAGTGCGCTGCCTGTGTGTGCCATGCTCTGCCTGTGTGTGCCATGCTCTGCCTGTGTGTGCCATGCTCTGCAGCAGCAGTCCCAGAATTGCCCCTGGATCTTATATATGAACATTTTTATCAACCACACATGCCTCAGTGTATCCCTAATAAATCCATATTTGCTTTAATATTTGAAACTTTCATTTGTTAGATTCCCATTGAAGAACCTGTTGTAGAACAGAAAAACAGTGAGGAATCTGAGAAACAACTTCAGGTAAGCTGCTGAAGAAAACAATGAACAGGGGCAGGGCTGTCTAACTGGCGACCCGCAACCCCCCTTGTGTGGCCCCCACCTACCTGCTGTGTTTGCTTACCATGTGTAAAATTTAAATGGTATCACTACAGAGATTAACTGGCCCCTGCATTGTTTAAACCTCAAATTCAGACTAATCCCCTGTATTGTTCACACCTGTGATCCCCCTGCATTGCTCACATTTGTGACACCTCTATTGTTTATACCCTAAAGCCCCTGTACTGTTCACACCTGAGACCCAGACTGAAACTGCCACATTGTTCACCTGTTCACACTTTATACAAAATGTCAATGGGACACCAGCACTATGTCACTGTATGTAGTACATATTAGAGTGGTCCTGATAGGTTTCCCTGTCTCCTGTTCTGCCTGCCCCACGATCCCTGTGTGTGACATGCTCTGCCTGTGTGTGCCCTGCTCTACCTGTGTGTGCCCTGCCTGTGCCTGCGTGTGCCCTGCTCTGCCTGTGTGTGCCCTGATCTGCCTGTGTGTGTCCTGCTCTGCCTGTGTGTGCCCTGCTGTGCCTGTGTGTGCCCTACTCTGCCTGTGTGTGACATACTCTGTCTGTGTGTGTCCTAATCTGCCTGTGTGTGCCATACTCTGCTTGGTTATGCCCTGCTCTGCCTGTGTCTGCCCTGCTCTGCCTGTGTGTGTCCTGCTCTGCCTGTGTGTGACATACTCTGACTGTGTGTGCCCTGCCTGCTCTGCCTGTGTGTTCCCTGCTCTGCCTGTGTCTGCCCTGCTCTACCTGTGTCTGCCCTGCTCTGCCTGTGTGTGTCCTGCTCTGCCTGTGTGTGACATACTCTGACTGTGTGTGCCCTGCCTGCTCTGCCTGTGTGTTCCCTGCTCTGCCTGTGTCTGCCCTGCTCTACCTGTGTCTGCCCTGCTCTGCCTGTGTGTGTCCTGCTCTGCCTGTGTGTGCCCTGCTCTGCCTGTGTGTGCCCTGCTCTGCCTGTGTGTGCCCTGCTCTGACTGTGTGTGCCCTGCTCTGCCTGTGTGTGTCCTGCTCTGCCTGTGTGTGCCATACTCTGCTTGTTTATGCCCTGCTCTGCCTGTGTCTGCCCTGCTCCGCCTGTGTGTGCCCTGCTCTGCCTGTGTGTGACATACTCTGTCTGTGTGTGTCATGCTCTGCCTGTGTGTTCCATACTCTGCTTGTTTATACCCTGCTCTGCCTATGTCTGCCCTGCTCTGCCTGTGTGTGACATACCTGCCTGTTTGTGCCCTGCTCTGCCTGTGTGTGACATACTCTGCATATGTGTGTCCTGCTCTGCCTGTGTGTGACATACTCTGCCTGTGTGTCAGCCCTGCTCTGCCTGTGTGTTACATACTCTGCCTGTGTCTCAGCCCTGCTCTGCCTGTGTGTTACATACTCTGCCTGTGTGTGCCCTGCTCTACATGTGTGTGACATACTGTGCCTGTGTGTCAGCCTTCCTGTGTGTGACATACTCTGCCTATGGTGTGCCATGCTCTGCCTGTGTGTGACATACTCTGCCTGTGTGTCAGCCCTGCTCTGCCTGTGTGTTACATACTCTGCCTGTGTGTCAGCCCTGCTCTGCCTGTGTGTTACATACTCTGCCTGTGTGTGCCCTGCTCTACATGTGTGTGACATACTGTGCCTGTGTGTCAGCCTGCCTGTGTGTGACATACTCTGCCTATGTGTGCCATGCTGTGCCTGTGTGTGACATACTCTGCCTGTGTGTGCCATGCTGTGCCTGTGTATGCCCTGCTCTGCCTGTGGGTGCCATGCTGTGCCTGTGTGTGCCATGCTCTGCCTCTGTGTTCCATACTCTGCTTGTTTATCCCCTACTCTGTCTGTGTGTGCCCTGCTCTGAGTGTGTGTGACATACTCTGCCTGTGTGTGCCCTGCTCTGCTTGTGTGTGACATACTCTGCCTGTGTTACATACTCTGTCTGTGTGTGCAGTGCGCTGCCTGTGTGTGCCATGCTCTGCCTGTGTGTGCCATGCTCTGCAACAGCAGTCCCAGAATTGCCCCTGGATCTTATATATGAACATTTTTATCAACCACACATGCCTCAGTGTATCCCTAATAAATCTCACATTGGCTTTAATATTTGAAACTTTCATTTGTTAGATTCCCATTGAAGAACCGGTCGTAGAAGAGAAGAACAGTGAGGAATCTGAGAAACAACTTCAGGTAAGCTGCTGAAGAAAACAATGAACAGGGGCAGGGCTGTCCAACTGGCGACCCGTGACCCTCCTTGTGTGGCCCCCACCTACCTGCTGTGTTTGCTTACCATGTGTAAAATTTAAATGGTATCACTACAGAGATTAACTGGCCCCTACATTGTTTAAACCTCAAATTCAGACTAATCCCCTGTATTGTTCACACCTGTAATCCCCCCTGCATTGCTCACATTTGTGACACCTCTATTGTTTATATCCTAAAGCCCTGTACTGTTCACACCTGAGACCCAGACTGAAACTGCCACATTGTTCACCTGTTCACACTTTACACAAAATGCTAATGGGACACCAGCACTGGGTCACTGTATGTAGTACATATTAGAGTGGTCCTGATAGGTTTCCCTGTCTCCTGCTCTGTACTGCCTGCCCTACGATCCCTGTGTGTGACATACTCTGCCTGTGTGTGCCCTGTGTGTGCCCTGCCTGTGCCCTGCTCTGCCTGCCTGTGCCCTGCTCTACCTGTGTATGACATACTCTGCCTGTGTGTGCCCTGCTCTGCCTGTGTGTGACATACTCTGCCTGTGTGTGCCCTGCTCTGCCTGTGTGTGCCCTGCTCTGCCTGTGTGTGGCCTGCTCTGCCTGTGTGTGCTCTGCTCTGCCTGTGTGTGACATACTCTGACTGTGTGTGCCCTGCTCTGCCTGTGTGTGCCCTGCTCTGCCTGTGTGTGCCCTGCTCTGCCTGTGTGTGACATACTCTGCCTGTGTGTCCCCTGCTCTGTTTGTGTGTGACATACTCTGACTGTGTGTGCCCTGCTCTGCCTGTGTGTGCCCTGCTCTGCCTGTGTGTGCCCTGTTCTGTCTGTGTGTGCCATGCTCTGCCTGTTTGTTCCATACTCTGCTTGTTTATGCCCTGCTCTGCCTGTGTCTGCCCTGCTCTGCCTGTGTGTATCCTGCTCTGCCTGTGTGTGCCCTGCTCTGCCTGTGTGTGACATACTCTGCCTATGTGTTCCCTGCTCTGCCTGTGTGTGACATACTGTGCCTGTGTATCAGCCCTGCCTGTGTGTACCATGCTGTGCCTGTGTGTGACATACTCCGCCTGTGTGTGCCATGCTGTGCCTGTGTGTGACATACTCCGCCTGTGTGTGACATACTGTGCCTGTGTGTGCCCTGCTCTGCTTGTGTGTGCCATGCTCTGCCTGTGTGTGTCCTGCTCTGCCTGTGTGTGCCATGCTCTGTCTGTGTGTGACATACTCTGCCTATGTGTGTGACATACTGTTAGTGCTAGTGCAGAGAGTATTGTGATCAAGGACCTTTGAGCTGCTTCGTGCTATTTTTAAGCAGCAGCCCCAGAATTGCCCCTAGATCTTATATATGAACATTTTTATCAACCACACATGCCTCAGTGTATCCCTAATAAATCTCACATTGGCTTTAATATTTCAAATTTTATTTCTTAGGTTCCAATTGAAGAATCTGTCATTGAAGAGCAGAAAAGCAATGAGGAATCTGAGAAACATCTTCAGGTAAGCTGCTGAAGAAAACCATGTACTGGGGCATTACTTTTACCATCAGTTTGTATTGGCTCCTCTCATCCTGCTACAAAGTTCCATTACTTTGGGTGGGGAGGACTGGGGATCTAGGAATCCAAGGGATCTTTTCTATAAAGATTTTTATCAACCACACATGCCAGTGTGTATCCCTAATAAATCTCATATTGGATTTAATATTTCAATCTTCCATTTGTTAGATTCCCATTGAAGAAATCATTGTAGAAGAGAACAATGAAGAATCGGAGAAACATCTTCAGGTAAGCTGCTGAAGAAAACGATGAACTGTTGCATTGCTTTTACTATCATTTTGTATTGGCTCCTCTCATCCTGCTAGAAGGTTCTGTTTCTATGGGTGGGGAGGACTGGGGATCTAGGAATCCAAGGGATGTTATATATGAACATTTTTATCAACCCCACATGCCTAGTGTTTACATTAGGTATACTGTGCCTGTGTGCCCTGCCCTGCCTGTGTGTGACATACTCTGCCTGTGTGTGCCCTGCTCTGCCTATGTGTGCCCTGCTCTGCGTGTGTGACATACTCTGCCTGTGTGTGACATGCTCTGCCTGTGTGTGACATACTCTGCCTGTGTGTGACATACTCTGCCTGTGTGTGACATACTCTGCCTGTGTGTGCCCTGCTCTGCCTGTGGAGTATAAGTCTGGTATTTGTTCTGGGGGTTTGTTAGCATTTGAAAATAAATTATTGTTAGGGGCCCCTAATGTGTTTAATTATGTGCTGGGGATGCTGTGTTATCCAAGGGGAAGAGTAGGCATATGGATTTAATTATATGTCTTAATATGACAACTTTTTTCACATATCCCTGTAGTGAGCACCAACCATTTGGTTTTTTTTGTGTGTTACCACCATTAATGTGGACATGATCTTGTGGGTGTGGTTTAAAGTGGGTGTGGTTTAAAAAGGGAGTGGTCAACACTGGCTTCCATTATCGGCCCTCTGTACCACAGAGGTTGGACAGCACTGAACTGGGGCATTTCTTTTACCATCAGTTTGTATTGGCTCCTTAATCCTGCTAGAAAGTTCTTGGATCTAGTAATCCAATGGATCTTATCAGGGCTGCTCCTGCCATGAGGCAAAGTGAGACCCTTATCTCAGGCGGCAGCCAGTTACAAGGAGCAGCAAAAAGCCCCCTCTTGTTACTTTAAGAGCTGTATTTTCATGTTTAAACCCAGAACTTTGGCCCCGCTAGTGCAGAGAGTATTGTGATCAAAGGACCTTTGAGCTGCTTCGTGCTATTTTTAAGCAGCAGCCCAGAATTGCCCCTGGATCTTATATATGAACATTTTTATCAACCACACATGCCTCAGTGTATCCCTAATAAATCTCACATAATATTTGACATTTTATTTCTTAGGTTCCAATTGAAGAACCTGTCATTGAAGAGCAGAAGAGCAATGAGGAATCTGAGAAACATCTTCAGGTAAGCTGCTGAAGAAAACCATGTACTGGGACATTACTTTTACCATCAGTTTGTCTTGGCTCCTCTCATCCAGCTAGAAAGTTCCATTACTTTGGGTGGGGAGGACTGGGGATCTAGGAATCCAAGGGATCTTACATATGAATAGATTTATCAACCACACATGCCTCAGTGTATCCCTAATAAATCTCATATTGGATTTAATATTTCAATCTTTAATTTGTTAGATTCCCATTGAAGAAATCATTGTAGAAGAGAACAATGAAGAATCGGAGAAACATCTTCAGGTAAGCTGCTGAAGAAAACGATGAACTGTTGCATTGCTTTTACTATCATTTTGTATTGGCTCCTCTCATCCTGCTAGAAGGTTCTGTTTCTATGGGTGGGGAGGACTGGGGATCTAGGAATCCAAGGGATGTTATATATGAACATTTTTATCAACCCCACATGCCTAGTGTTTACATTGTGATATTCCCACAAAGGTCCCATTGATAGAAGCCACGACAAGGCCACAATGTGAATAGAGTAGATGTAGCTTTAGAGTTGAACCTGCTCTAGATGGCTTTTTAGCAAGTGAGGGAATACAGGGATATGGGAGATAGCTCATAGTACAAGTTGATCCAGGGACTGCTCCCATTACATCTTGGAGGAAGGAATTTTTTTCCCCCAAATTGGAGAGGCTTCAAATTGGGTTTTTTTTTTGCTTCCTCTGGATAAACTGGCAGTTAGGCAGGTTATATAGACTTAAAAGGTCGAACTTGATGGGTGTGTGTCTTATTTCAACCAAACTTCCTACGTTACTATGTAAATAAAACAATGGAATGTACAGCAAGTGATGGAAAACAAAGAAGGGAGCACCACCCCATTAGGACTCACTTTAGGTTAGAAAGTTTAGGTTTGGTATTATCCTGTTCTAAATAAAACTACAACATATTTTCATTCCTTGAGAATATATTATGGGCATGGGAATGAAGGGCAGGAAGGAAATTATAGCATTTTGTGTTGGGCTGGACATCGATGTTAGATTGTAGGCAAGTTTTGGTTCCATTTCCCCAAAGCAGGGCACAAATCTAAATGAAAAGATAGAGCAATGCTCTGGATCCACTGACCTGGATCACTAGAATGTTTATTTTTTTATTTTGAGCTAAATGATACGGCCATCAGCCAATTGGCACACTTCTGCCTGGACTTATCATGTAGTAATAGCGGCAACTGTATCTTATACACAGGCTGAAAACCAGCCCAGTGTGGCCTCAGCCTAACAAATATTTTGACCCCTGTCTGTGCATTTTTGTGACTGCTTTTTTTTATGCATAAAACTGATCAGATACTTTATCTCTTTAGGATGAAAAACCTTCAGAATCACCGGAGGAAACATCACAACCTCAGTTTGTTGATTGTGTAAGTTGAGGCGTAAGATACGAGCAAATAAGTATTTCTAATACGCACTCCTGTAATGAAGTTCCCTTAAACTAAAACTCTCATCACCTTTTTTAAGGGGATGTGTATATTGTAATTCTAAGCACCTTAAAAAACAATAGAATTTTACAAGAATGTTGACTTTGAATCATAAGGTTAATAACCTCTGTCTTTTTTTGTAGAGAGAAGAACCATCGGAAAATGAAGATGATGTGAGTAGAAGAGAGTAACATAAAAATAACTGAATTGCTTTCCAACAACCTATTGGCTTTTTATATAAGTATTCATTATAGTAGACCCTGCGTAATATAATTTCATGTCACTAAATCATAACTAATGCCCTAAGAAATGAATAAAAGATCTTAGTGCAGGGTCTAGGGAGGACATTGGTGGGTCAATCCAATAGAAAGACAACTCTCAATAATGGGTTTTACAGTTGAATCTCTGGCTCTGTCTGCCCTAACCATATAGTAGCATGTCCAGCTAGTGGGGGGACATATAATATCATATTCAGTATGATATTTGCATTTATCTGATGTTCACTGTCCTTTTGTGCTGTAATCTCAACAGGTTTTTTGCTCAGCTGAATCTGGAAAATTGGCGGAAACATCGGAAACATCAGAACCTCTACATGGTGATGATGTAAGTAGCACAGAGTAAAAAGTGCATCTCAACATTGAAATCCTTTATCGTGTGTTTTAGGTTTAGTGTTGACCAATTCTTTGTTGTGTTGAAGTCATAAGTGAAAACCTTACAGTAAAATAATGCGATGCACTAATGATTTTGTATCACTTGTTGCACGCACCCAGCCATTAGTATCCAGCACAGTAAAGTCTTTTATGAGAAATTGCCTTATCGTGCATAAATCTGATTATACTTCCAGGGTCAGACTGGCCCAGCGGGACACCGGATAAAAACCCGGTGGGCTCTGACCTTCATGGGCATCCGCCGGGTCAGACCCCCTCTCCCGACATTCAGTTCTACACAGCGCCATTCGTGCCCTTCATTCCAGAACAGGCCTCAGTTTGGGTGGAGAGGGTGGTTTAGTTGTATTGTAAGTGCTGGGACACAAGTTTGAATAGCACATCACTTCAGTATGATATTTGCATTTTGCTGATGTTCACTGTCCTTTTGTGCTGTAATCTCAACAGGTTTTTTGCTCAGCTGAATCGGGAAAATCGGCTGAAACATCGGAATCATCAGAAACATCAGAACCTCTACATGGTGATGATGTAAGTAGCACAGAGTAAAAAGTGCATCTCAATATTCAAATCCTGTACCGTGTTTTTTAGATTTGCTGTTGGCCAATTCTTTGATTTTTTTTGAAGTTGAGTTATAACTCAAACCCTTACAGTAAAACGATCATCATTTATTTATATAGCGCCAAGTTCCTTAGTGCTTTAATGCCATGCACTAATCCCTTTGTATCACTTGTTGCATGCGTCCAGTCATTATCATTATATGAGAAATGGCCCTGTCGTGCATAAATCTAATTATACTTCTCTTTTTCTTTAAGGACAACGAATCTTCCAAATTTCTAACAGCTGAAGATGTAAGTAAAAGAGGGATTCCCTACAACTTGCATTGGGGATGGGAAGGGTGGAATGCAAAAGCAGATCTACTGATCAAAACTATATGAATAAAACACATAAATGTGTCCAAGAACTGCAAATGGCCTATTCACAGGTCAACTTTAATCCCAAAATATAAATTATCGTGGCCACTGATCCAAATGGGAAAAATGGATGTTACTCCCAACATACTCATTTGGTATCATGATCACAAGCTAGACATTTTGTTGTTTAACCTCCTTATGTCCCCTGCCTGCCCTAATCACACTACAAAGTTATGGGCCAATCAAATGATTTTATGGGCTTAGATAAAAGAAGGGCTTGGATAGTACATTTATGTATAATTTACACATTAATGTTTGTAACAAACCTGACTAAATGCATTTTCCTTTCCTTTAAGGCTGAAGATCCTCCAGAGCAAGAGGCACAACCTCTAGTTCCTCACTATGTGAGTATTCCAACCTCCTACAGCCAACACAGGATCATAGGAACTTATGGATTTATATAGATCTTTTAACCTGACCATCCCCATTTTAAGCTGCCAACTGAGCCTCTTCAACCCCAGTGGGTAATGTAAATGTATTGGCCTTTGTATGAGGCCCAGCTGATGGCCTTAGTTATAGTTTATATTTGTAGGAGTAGGGATGGAAGTCAGGGCTCAGATTCTAGAAATCCAATGTAAGCAATATGCTCCTCTCATTCTCATAATGGAATATTCAGTAGGTCAGAGATTTGGGCGACTTTTCTGTAAATTCCCTAGTGAGTAATGAATGGAGTCCCATGATTGAGCCTCCTGCTCTAAATATAACATATCAGTCAGTATTGATGAGAAGGCAGGTAGCTAAAGGCTCAGGCCTCACTCAGAAGATGGATATATAATGGGTTAATAAAAAGTTTGAGCAGCAGAGATTTATCAGGAACCCTATTATTATGTGGGGGGTTCTTTTATGCAAAAATACTAATTTGTTTTGTTTTTTCTTTTTGAATAAACAGCTGGCAGGAATTCCAGTGGTTTATAAAGTAAGTAACATGTTTCCTATATGTTAACATTAAAGAATGTGTATTATTATTATTATTTATATGTGATATCAGTAGTGCAGTACCAAACTGCACCTGATCTGCTAACCCATTGCATACCTACAACCAATCAGCAAGCAGGATTTACTTTTTACCTGTTTGAAAGCAAATATCTGATTGGTTGTTTTGGGTTATTATAATTAGACCCTTAAAATGCTCCTTCATCCATATAAGTTGTAGTGTAAGAGTCTTATTTTGCTTACGAAAATAGTGAGCCAATAATTGTAAATAAAAGCAGCCCAAAATCCTGTATTATTGATCCCCCACGTTCCTTGCTTTCCGTTACTATTATACAGAAAGTCATCATATCCCTACACCTGTATATTTATGCTCTTCTATATCTGATATTTGTTTTAGGATCCATCAATCAATTTTTATGGCTGGAAGAAACTTGGAGCGGGAGGATTTGGAACTGTGTTTAAGGTAAGTCTCTTGTGGGAAAGCTCCAATAAAGTCAAATGGTTTATTGTGAAAATGCAGTTACCCCTAATTTACTCAAACCTGGTGGTTTAATAACAAAATCCCTTAATATTAGAGCCAATCCAACGTTTAGTTATAGACGGGTGTCGTGCCGTTTCCTATGATCCATTTGACAGCTCTGAAATTCTAAATTGAAGACAAAAATAACCGTTTCTGATTGTGTTACAGGTCATGAAACAGAAGTCGCGGATCCCCGTGGCCTTAAAAATCACAGAAATCGAAAAGGTAATAAAGTTAAATTCATTGTACTGTTTATCTGAAGAAGCATTGCACACATTAACAATTAGCTGCTGATACTAATTATCATTATTATTGTTATTAAAGAGATACTGTCATAGGAAAACATGTTATTTTCAAAACACATCAGTTAATAGTGCTGCTCCGGCAGACTTCCAGCACTGAAATCCGTTTTTCAAAAGAGCAAACAGATTGTTTTATATTTAATTTTGAAATCTGAAATGGGGTTAGACATATTGTCAGTTTCCCAGCTGCCCCCAGTCATGTGACTTGCACTCTGATAAACCTCAGTTGACACTTTACTGCTGCACTGTGAGTTGGAGTGATATGTATATATATTAGGCTTTGATATGTTTTATTCTCAGCTGTTTCTATAGAAATATTTATCTATTCAGAATAAATACATTTCCTTTATTTAGTCATTTCTGCAGCCAAAAAAGTAACACGCCCATGCGCGACAAGGATCTTTATTTTTCTAAACGTATTCTCTTGTTCTATAGAGAGACGCCGAGAAGATCTGGGAATTGCAGGAGGTTGAGATCTTGAAGAAACTCTCGGGTCACAAAAACATTGTGAAACAATTCAGCGCAATGATCTACGTCACTCCAGAAAGAGCCAATTATGGGTAAGAGAATATTCATAATACATCGTTCTAGCAAAGTAAAGGTACAACCGACTAAGAACAGTCTATTTGTATAAAAAGTGGGTTTGGCAGATTTAGAAAATAAAATTGTACTTTTGCTCCAATGTAAATGAAGTTTGATTGAGCTACTGACAGGGGAAATACTATAAATCCAGTAAAGCACTAGGGGGTAAATTAAAGACAAAATAGGAAGAGGTGTGTGTGTAGGTGATGTATAATATTTGTAGTCAAGCTGGTGACATTCTATTTGTTCTTCATTCTTTTATTTATTCTAGTTCACGATGGAATATTGTAGGGGGGGATCTTTGATGAAACTAATTGAAGGAGCAGTTAATAACTCCCTCTCAGAGGTCTGTATCCGGTACATCGCTAGAGAAGTGCTAGAGGTAAGCCTGTTTAACCATCATCAGCCCTAATGTTGCTTTCACTCATATTTATATCAATCATTCATGGTGAGGTGCAGAAATTATTTGTCACTTAAAAGTGTCACCAAACGAGCGGATCTCTCCCCAAAATGAGTTGGGTGATATCGGGCTGATCTGATTTTTGGGCCCTAACGGTCGGATCATAATGAAAGTTATATGGGAGGTCCGTCTGGATTTTTACCCCTGTCCGATCAACATCTGCCCGACTCTCAACCAGATTTTGATCGGGGAAGCCCTTCTGAGGGCCCCATACACGGGCCAATAAGCTCCAGACTTGGTCTTTCACCAGATTTTTTCGGCCTATGTATGGCCATCTTAAAAATCAAAACCAGGGGACAGGCAGTGGTCTGTGCCCCGCCCCCACACATACACTTAATTCGAAATGAGGGTGGATTTTAAGAATTGGACAGCCCTTGGCATCTCTTGCCCAGTCCAGAAGTTGTAACTGGTAGAACGCCTCCCTTTAACACAAACGTGGGCCTATTTATATGGTTCCCCCATTTTAATGTCTGTTTTGAGATTAAACAGTTTATTGATTTCTTAATGGAGTCTCATCACATGATTGTTGTTCTCACTTATCTTTTTAGGGCTTGCACTACATGCACCATAAATGTGTTGTCCACCGTGATATCAAATCACCGAATATCACACTAAACCGTCATGGGACATTCAAGATCAGTAAGTAAAATTTTATATTCTTTGTGTGGAGTGAGGGTGGGTGTTGCTATAGTAAATCACTGACTCTTCCTGTGCGGGGGGATATCAAGTGGGGGGTCTATATACTCTAGTTGTAATAAGACTAAAGCTGGCCATAGACAAGCAGAATGTCGGACGAATGATTGGTCGGTGCCATTTCCCGACCTGCCACTAACCAATCAGATAAAATAAAGCAGCAAAGAGAACAAACCAGCCGATGTCCTGCCCGAGATATTATCGACAGCCGCCAGAAATCTTTTAACCTGGCTGATCGTCCAAACGACAAAACTCCATGGGACGAAAAATGTCGGGACTCTCCACACACGGTCTGAAAATTGAGGATTCGTACGATCGTATCTTTGCGTCTATGGCCAACTTAAGACACCACATCTTCTTCTGATCAACAAACAAACATATTTCTATGGAATGATCCCCAACTCTTGTTAAGGAGGAGACAGGGGTTAACGTCTTCCTTACCCCAGATTTCTAAATTCAGCCCTTGCTCTGTGGAAGTCAGAGCTGAGCGTCTCAACTCCCTTGGGAAATGATAAGGATATGCTTTATAATGTTTCCCATACTAACAGAACTATGTTATGTGTGCTGCTATTTCAGTTGATTTCGGATTGGCCGTGCAGTTGGACAGAATAGACAAGAAAATCATAGGTGCCCGCGGAACTACCTGTTGGATGGCGCCCGAAGTCATTGGCTGCAGATACAACTGGCGACAGACCTACAACTTCAAGGTACGTTCATTGGTTCTGTAAATAATTTGCATTCAGTGGCCCTAGTGTTCATTGACTTTAGTCTGGAACATGTACGACTGCGATATCTAATTCACCAGCCCCCACAGTTGTAGATTGTATATAAGTCACCAATCCATTTTCTTTGTTTATTTCCAGTGCGACATCTGGTCATTTGGCATTACCCTCATAGAGATGGCAGATGGACAGTCACGTAAGTAAACCACAAATATTGCAGCTATTGCATTTATTGCTATTGCTTTGCTCAGAGTCTACTAATTCAAATACAATTGTACAAATATTCATATTCGGCAACTTTGTTTCCAGATATGACATTTATTTATCCACCTGGCTGCTTTGCACCCGCTTGCTCTCTAATAAGCTATAGAGGGGGGTGGGTATTGGGGAGCAGGCAGGGTTCCAGGCCGGTGTATTAGGGTTGGTATTACTTTGAGCAGCTTTACACAGAATAGTATTTCTGCTTCTCCGCTATATACAGTAACATTTTATCATCAGTGTCTTTAATACTCTGTTTTACCTCCTTTAGCTTACGAGAGATTCGGCAGGACTAAAGCCATGGAGCACATTTTCACAGACGAACCCCCACGTCTCAAACGTGAACACATGTGGTAAGTTATTCTACAAACCTCCCTATGTCATTTTACTTGAATCTGTTGTCAAAGACTGATACGTATTATATTATATTCCATCATTTTGATAAAGGATTGCTATTGGCAAGAGTATGTAGAAGTATTACACACACAGGGGCAAGGCTTATAATCTATCAGAAAAGCAATAGATTCTTGATAACATTAAAGATGAATATTTACTCTATTTGTATCTGTATTTCAGGAGCTACGATTTTGTGGATTTCTTAGGCCAATGCCTGATTAGATCACCTAAGAAAAGACCAACAGCCACACAACTTCTTGGCCATCCTTTTATAATGGAACAACCAGAGGCTGATCAGGTCAAATATGCGTTAACAGAATATGCCAAAACCGTTGAATAATCCCGGTAAGAGCATTTAATAATTCAACTGTTTAATGTGTGTTTTAAACATATCACAGTCACATTGGAATTATTGAAGATAAAAAAACATTTTTTTCGCTTGTCTCCTTCTATTATAGCCCTGGACAATCACAATCAAGTCTAGAGAAATGGGAAAGATCGAAAGATGTGCCTTTAGTCACCTTTCATCTGAACTAGAGCTCGTATCTTATTTTATTCATCTTCTCAGAGCTACAGTCCATCTCCCAACCATCAAGTAAAGGGTAAGTATATCATTTTAACTTCAGCTTATTAATTCTATTTTGTTTATTAAGTTCAAATGTGTTTATTAGTGATATTATGATAGTAATGAGTAATATTATAGTTTTTGGAATTCTAGGGGGGAACGTGGCATTATTGGAAAAAAACATGGCAATTAGTATCCAGAAATTGCCCTTCTCACACTTAGACAAGTCTTTATATCATGTCATTGGCAGTTGCTTTCAGTGCAGGTGTCAGTATTGATATAATAGTCCCCTACAATTGGCTCAGTAATATCTGTTGGTGTCCAAGGCAAAACTACTTGGCCCCGCCTCCTGCCTGTCACTGACCATCCCCAGGGGCCACTCATTTTGTCGCATTTCTTACTTAGATCTTGTAAGAATGTAGGGATCTAGTCATATCTTTAGTATCTAGGCTCATTACTAAATAGGGAGCAGGGGCAATAAGGTTTCTTATGAATAACGTTTTTAAAAAACGCATTTCCTGACAAATTTTCTTTGTTATTTCCAGCTACAGTCATGGATGATCCTTTATGGTATCCTAGCGATCCGCAGCCATGATGGTTCCAGTCAGGGTCGGACTGGGGGGCCCAGAGCCCATCGGGGCTGCTGCCCCAGGGCCCCCCACCGACCCCCTTGCCGTACCGGCGTGTGCAGTGCGTTCGTGTGCATGCGCGCGGAGCTGTGGTTGTGCGCTTCCGCTTTCCCGCAACCTCAGACAAAGGGAGGCAGGGCCCACAGGGTTTTTTCCCGGTGCCCTGCCGGCCCAGTCCGACCCTAATTCCAGTGGGGAAAGGGTCACCATCAGGGAGGCACTTACTATATTATCCTGCCACCGTAGGCCTGGGCCTTGGTGGCCTTTCCACAAATCCGGGCCTGGGGTTAAAGGGTGTTGGGGGCCGCGCTGCAGAAGAAGCTTCTCCAGAGAAGAAGGAGGAAGCAGATTTCTGGGTTAAAGGGGGGGGGAGGCTGTGCTGCCAAAGAAGCCACTTTGGAGAATTCCTAAAAAGCTTCTGCGGTGTCAGGGTCGGACTGAAGCATTTGGGCCACACCAGGTTCCAAACATATGGGGGCCCGAGCGCATGCGCGAATGGGTTGGGGGGGCGGGGGGCTGGCCGTGCTGCAGAAGAGGAGGAAGAAGGACACCCACGACCTCTCTGCCGTGCCGGCATGTGCAGTGCGTTCGTGTGCATGCGCGCGGAGCTGTGGTTGTGCGCTTCCGCTTTCCCGCAACCTCAGACAAAGGGAGGCGGGGCCCACAGGGTTTTTTCCCGGTGCCCTGCCGGCCCAGTCCGACCCTAGTTCCAGTGGGGTAAGGGTCACCATCAGGGAGGCACAGGGGCGACAGTGGTTATAGGCCTGGGGGATTTCTGGGTAGAAGGGGCGGTCGGCCATGCTGCAGAAGAAGTCGCTCTGGAGAAGAAACGAAAAAACCAATCCGAAGAAAAAACAAAGAAGCGATTTGTGCGTAGAACTTGGGCGGATTTACATAGCGGGTGCCCCTAGGCCTGCTGTCGTTCATCGCCCCCTTCCCTTTATTTTAATCAGTTCTGGAGCACTGGGGATTGGCACACAAGAAATTGTTTTTCCCTCAAATTCCCACTGTTTGAGTTGATCCAGGGACTTGTCCGATTGCCATTTTGGAGTCAGGAAGGAATTTTTCCCCCACTGAGGCAAATTGGAGAGGCTTCAGATGGGGTTTTTCGCCTTCCTCTGGATCAACTGTCAGTTAGGCAGGTTATATATATAGACTTAAGGTTTTCAACCAAACTTACTATATTATCCTGCCACCCTAGGCCTGGGCCATGGTGGCCTTTCCACAACTCCGGGCCTGGGGTTAAAGGGTGTTGGGGGCCGCGCTGCAGAAGAAGCTGCTCCAGAGAAGAAGGAGGAAGCAGATTTCTGGGTTAAAGGGGGGGGAGGCTGTGCTGCCAAAGAAGCCACTTTGGAGAAGACCTAAGAAGCTTCTGCGGTGTCAGGGTCGGACGGGAGCATTTGGGCCCCACCAGGTTCCAAACATATGGGGGCCCGAGCGCATGCACAAATGGGTCGGTGGGTTGGGGGCTGGTCGTGCTGCAGAAGAGGAGGAAGAAGGACACCCACAGAAGAAAATGTTGTTGTGCAGGGCCCAATGATATTTGCTGAAAGCCCTGAGTGGGGGAAGCAGTGTCTAGGGTCCCCAAAATTGGATTGTATATATTGTTTATATTGTATATACTGTATATATTGTATATATTGTTTATATTGTATATTTTGTATATACTGTATATATTGTATATATTGTTTATATTGTTTATATTAAAAAATATAGTTGTAAAATTTTTACTTTGTCCATGTTGTGAATTATTATTTTTTTGTGGAAAGAAAAATCAGCATCACAAAAGGGAATATAAATCATTAAATGACAGTTTGCATTCATCCAATGGCATGCTGGGTATGAGCAGGAATAGGGGGTCACATGGTAACACCACTCACACTTCATTCAAATTATAGCCATATAGGCATCTTCCAACAAAGGGACAAAGAATGTTAAGTGAGAATACTTCCCACAATGCAGCGGTTTTACCCCAAAATTCCAGCGTTGTATGAGGCCCCCCAGTGTCAGCACCCACCCCCCTCAAATGATACTTTTAGTGGAAGAGGAGACTTTTACACACTCGATGCAGAATAAAAATCCAATTAAAAAAACAGACATAAAAGACAAAGTAAACCAACTAAAAACGTGCTTATTAAGTGACTAAAAGTTAATTAATGGTTAGAATTCTCAGGCCTCCGTATCAACTGGGACAAATGGATCCTCTTCCCATTAGACGGAGACCCCTACACCCCTCAACTCCTCTCTGTTCGGCCTCCTCCTATAAATAGTTGGGAATTCCAATCCACGCTAACTCAGAACAACTCATAAACCACAACTTAGAACCGCTGGTCTCTCGCTTCTCGCCCGATCTCAGAACTTGGGTGAATCTGCCATTAACACTGTGGGGCCGTATTAATCTCATCAAGATGATAAACCTTCCAGGATTCCTATATCTCTTCCACAATGCCCCAATCTACATCCCCAAAACTTGGTTTCAAAAATCAATCAGCACCTACTACGATTCATTTGGAACAAGAAAGTCCCTAGAGAGGCATGGGAGGAACTGACAGCACCATACAACGAGGGAGGCTTAGCTCTGCCTAACTTCTACCTGTATTGTTTGGCATCACCCCAATATGACTCTCCAATCTCTACTAATAGGATCCTTAGAAGGCATGAGAAATATACCATACCACTCTCCGGCAGATCTGGACAATCTCCCACCCACCATGACTGCCCCCACACCTCCTGGTTACAAAAAAACCCTCTTCTTACCATGTCTCTCCGTCTATGGGGCAACTCAATACCGTGTATTAGAGGACTTTTTCTACTGGCCCTACAAGGCATCACATATCTAAGAGACCTCATCCAGGACTCCAGCTTTGCCTCTGATACTTCCCTACAACAGAGATCCATCACACAACAATTACCCTTATTCCGATACTTTCAAATGAGACGCCTCTTTAGGACACCACTTGGCTCACTCTCACCCACTCTCACTTACCAATCTGGAAGATCAATGGACAGTCGCACAAAACTAACTGCAAACCTGTAGCGCAACATTCCGGTAGGAACATCCTCACCCTTTACTTTAGCTCAAGTGTGATGGACAGAATTCTTACCTACTCTGTCCCAGGACGATTGAGATGAAGCCACCGAGCATATGAACAAACCCCTTACTTCTATATGAGATAGACTAATCCACTACAAACTCTTTCAGCAACAATATATAACTCCAGTTAAGCTCAAACGCATGGGGGAAACTCCCCACGACCACTGCCCTCGATGTAATAGCCAACAAGCCAACTTTTTCCACATGCTCTGGGAATGGCCGACCATAGCCTCCTATTGGGCAAGAATAACCCAAACTATGGCAACGGAACTGGGATCCTCACATATTGGGTCTCCCTCACTCTGCCTACTAGGAATCCTAGATGATGTTATCAGCACCAATCAGGAGAACCAGAGTAGTATTATTATACAAGGCAAAAAAAAATGTGGTGTTGCACTGGATGAACCCTAATCCACCCACTAGAGACTCCTGGATCCGCCTGATCAACTCCACAATTCCTCTCATTGAACTTACCTCTGAGGCCAGAGGTATTTACAAAAAAATGTGATCAAATCTGGAGCCCCTAGTGGGAATCTGGGCTGGGAGCCTCAACAACTTTCATTCTTGCTGAAGTTTGGACTGTCAATACCCTTTGAGACTCACATGGGAATTCTCAGAAGTCTACAGTAAACCAAACTCATTTATGAACACTGGGCAAATCTGCACCTGGGCAATAAATGATACGGACAAATCAGCAATTTACTTCTTTCTACCCAATGAAAGGAAACATTTGATTGGTTGCCATAGGTTACTGGCCAAAAGCAAATAAGTCCTAGGGTTAATTTCCAGAATGAAATGCACTATAGCCGGTTGTAGTGTCCAGAGGGGCCCCGTGAGCTCACACTCATTGTACAGTCACTAAGGCAACTTCTAAATGAACAATCACTGACCTTGTGAGTATGTGAGGAAAGGGCTCCCTCTGCTGGTCACAATTGTGCATTTCCCATTACAGTATAAAATTATCCCAATGTTATACTGCCCATAGACAAAAAGAGCCGACCGTACAAATCCACGATTGGGCAGGTTAAAAGATTTCTGTCCCGATAATATCTCTGTCTGTATTGCCGATCTGACGATTTTCAGTGGGAGACTGTCACCAACTTTTTGTCGGACATAAACTTTCATATGATTACTGTCAGGGGCAGAACATCGGCTCATATGTTCTTTTACTACTTTTACTACTTTACTCCCTTCCCAGAGACTATTATCCACTGTTACTATAGACACCATCTCTCCCTACTATACCTGCTATCCCACAGTCACACTCCCTTCCCAGAGACTATTATCCACTGTTACTATAGACACCATCTCTCCCTACTATACCTGCTATCCCACAGTCACAGTCCCTTCCCAGAGACTATTATCCACTGTTACTATAGGCACCATCTCTCCCTACTATACCTGCTATCCCACAGTCACACTCCCTTCCCAGAGACTATTATCCCACTGTTACTATAGACACCATCTCTCCCTACTATACCTGCTATCCCACAGTCACACTCCCTTCCCAGAGACTATTATCCCACTGTTACTATAGGCACCATCTCTCCCTACTATACCTGATATCCCACAGTCACACTCCCTTCCCAGAGACTATTATCCACTGTTACTATAGGCACCATCTCTCCCTACTATACCTGCTATCCCACAGTCACACTCCCTTCCCAGAGACTATTATCCACTGTTACTATAGACACCATCTCTCCCTACTATACCTGCTATCCCACAGTCACACTCCCTTCCCAGAGACTATTATCCACTGTTACTATAGACACCATCTCTCCCTACTATACCTGCTATCCCACAGTCACACTCCCTTCCCAGAGACTATTATCCCACTGTTACTATAGACACCATCTCTCCCTACTATACCTGCTATCCCACAGTCACACTCCCTTCCCAGAGACTATTATCTCCACTGTTACTATAGGCACCATCTCTCCCTACTATACCTGCTATCCCACAGTCACACTCCCTTCCCAGAGACTATTATCCACTGTTACTATAGGCACCATCTCTCCCTACTATACCTGCTATCCCACAGTCACACTCCCTTCCCAGAGACTATTATCCACTGTTACTATAGACACCATCTCTCCCTACTATACCTGCTATCCCACAGTCACACTCCCTTCCCAGAGACTATTATCCACTGTTACTATAAACACCATCTCTCCCTACTATACCTGCTATCCCACAGTCACACTCCCTTCCCAGAGACTATTATCTCCACTGTTACTATAGACACCATCTCTCCCTACTATACCTGCTATCCCACAGTCACACTCCCTTCCCAGAGACTATTATCCACTGTTACTATAGACACCATCTCTCCCTACTATACCTGCTATCCCACAGTCACACTCCCTTCCCAGAGACTATTATCCACTGTTACTATAGACACCATCTCTCCCTACTATACCTGCTATCCCACAGTCACACTCCCTTCCCAGAGACTATTATCCACTGTTACTATAGGCACCATCTCTCCCTACTATACCTGCTATCCCACAGTCACACTCCCTTCCCAGAGGCTAGAAATCAGTTATCCCTCAGGTCAGTTAATTTGCTGGCTTCTGCAAAAAAAAACTCAGAACAACAAGTGCAGAGACTTTCACTAGCAATTACAATTACAGATAACTTAAAGGGATTCTGTCTTCATGATTTTTATGATGTCGTTTTTATTTCTAAATGACACTGTTTACACTGCGAATAATTCACTGTACAATATAAAATGTCATTCCTGAAGCAGCAAGTGTATTTAGTTGTAATATTGGTGTGTAGGTGCATCTCAGCTCATTTTGCCTGGTCATGTGATTTCAGAAAGAGCCAGCACTTTAGAATGGAACCGCTTTCTGGCAGGCTGTTGTTTCTCCTACTCAATGTAACTGAATGTGTCTCAGTGGGACCTGGATTTTACTATTGAGTGTTGTTCTTAGATCTACCAGGCAGCTGTTATCTTGTGTTAGGGAGCTGCTATCTGGTTACCTTCCCATTGTTCTGTTGTTAGGCTGCTGGGGGGGGGGGTTGATATGACTTCAACTTGCAGTACAGCAGTAAAGAGTGATTGAAGTTTATCAGAGCACAAGTCACATGACTGGGGGCAGCTGGGAAATTGACAATATGTCTAACCCCATGTCAGATTTCAAAATTGAATATAAAAAATCTGTTTGCTCTTTTGAGAAATGGATTTAAGTGCAGAATTCTGCTGGATCAGCACTATTAACTGAAAAGTATCTCTTTAATAGGATTTAATGAGTGGGTGGAAATGAGAAAGCTTAGCAAGGTAAAGAAAACAAGATGAGTATATATATATATAAATATATGACTTTATGTCAAACACAAGTAGTGCTTATAAGTGAAGTAGAAATGTGTCAGTGTCCATGATCAAAGCCTTCGTAGTTTAGGTTTAATGTAAAGTTTCCCCTTTGTTCCTGTAACGGGGGCTCAGAGAATCGCTGATGTTGCTGCTGTGGAATGAGTTGTAGCAAGAGCTGACACTTTGCACTTCTATGTCACTTTCATCAGCCGGGGCCCCACTCTCTCCCCATTGGCTCACAGACCCTCCCTGGCAATTTTACTTTCTGACGTCTGTGTGAAGTTCAAACACTTGGCCCCTGCGATAAAGAAGCCGAAACCCAAACTGCAGCCAAAAGAAAGTCAATGTTTTCACTTGTCTCTGTGTTTTTTTTTCGTTCCTAATTTCCTTCCCTAAACGAAAGGCTTCATTTCTGTGTCTTTGGGGTGAGGAGAGTGATATATTTACAACTATTTAATCCAAAGCCGCGTCTTCGATTTCTTGGCGCTTTGCAAACAATTCTAAGGTTTTTCGGGTGGTGAATTTTAGGGCAGTTCAAAATGTTTTCATTCTTATATTTGTGGAATTTTTATATATATTCAATGTTCATGTATTTTTAGGAGCAGATTTATCAAGGGTCGAATTTCGAAGTAAAAAATATCGACCATCGAATTTAAATACTTTGAATTCCAATATCAAATTTGAACTTTTTTCATCGAATTTGGGTATTCTGCGGGTCAAAGTAAAATCGTTCGTTCGATCGACCGATTTTATCGTACGATTACTTCAAAAAACGTAGAAAAATGCTGTAGGAGGTCCCCATAGGCTAACATAGCACTTCGGCAAGTTTAATTTGGCGAAGGATTGAAGTCGAAGTTTTTTTAAAGAGACAGTACTTCAATTATCGAATGGTCGAATATTCAAACTATTCAAACTATTTTACTTAGATTTTACTTCAAAATCGAAGTCATAGTATCCTATTCGATGGTTGAAGTATCCAAAAAATTATTTCGAATTTCTAATTTTTTTACTTCCAAAATTTACCTCTAATTCACTTCGAACCCTGATAAAAATCAAGGGTCGAATTTCGAAGTAAAAAATACTTCGAAATTCGACCATCAAATTCAAATACTTCTACTTCGAATATCGATGTCGAAGGATTTTTCACCGAATTTGGCCATCGAACGATCGATCGTACGATTAAATCGTTGGTATAGAACGCTTCGAACGATTTTAGCGTGCGATCGAACGATTTTACTTCGATGTGTAAAGACTTAGAAGAATGGTCTAGAAGGTCCGCATAGGCTAACATAGCACTTCG
Source organism: Xenopus laevis (assembly GCF_017654675.1). Taxonomy (NCBI): domain Eukaryota; kingdom Metazoa; phylum Chordata; class Amphibia; order Anura; family Pipidae; genus Xenopus; species Xenopus laevis. Next base: position 3,260,418 of record NC_054388.1, on the reverse strand, counting down.
GCAGGTTTAATTTGGCGGAGTATTGATGTCAAAGTTTTTTTTAAAGAGACAGTACTTTGATTATCGAATGGTCGAATATTCAAACTATTTTACTTAGATTTTACGTCAAAGTCGAAGTCATAGTTTCCTATTTGATGGTTGAAGTATCCACAATATTACTTCGGATTTTGAATTTTTTTACTTAGCACTTCAGCAGGTTTAATTTGGCGCAGTATTGAAGTTGAAGTTTTTTTTAAAGAGACAGTACTTCGATTATCGAATGGTCGAATATTCAAACTATTTTACTTAGATTTTACATCAAAGTCGAAGTCATAGTACCCTATTTGATGGTTGAAGTATCCACAATATTACTTCGGATTTCTAATTTTTTTACTTAGCACTTCAGCAGGTTTAATTTGGCGCAGTATTGAAGTCGAAGTTTATTTTAAAGAGACAGTACTTCAATTATCGAATATTCGAGCTATTTTACTTCGAATCGTAGTATCCTATTCGATGGTCGAAGTATCCAACAAATGATTTTGAATTTCCAATTATTTTTTTTACTTCGAAAATTCCCTCGAATTCACTTAGACCCTTGATAAATCTGCCCCTTAGTATTGAAGTTTTGGGATGAACATGAAAAACGGTCTTGGCCTTTATTTTTGGGTGTAAAATGAGCTTCTGGTGCTACAGGGTGAGGAGTGGAGTGCAAGGGTTAAGAGGTTATACACAGGTTTACAAATAACACAGAGGAGTTGTAAATAAAACACACTTGTATGGGATCCCCCTCCTACTTCCTGAGCCACAAAAAAAGTACAAAGGAAAGATTTTCTTTTCCCCGTTTTCTTTGGGAATGTTCCTCCCCAGCTCCATAAACTTGTCCACTGGACTCAGACACGAATGGGAACGGCGATTAAATCGAATTTCATAAACAGCCGGGGGGTAAGCGCAGTTCAAATATTTCTTCTAGATATAAAATATTCAATTCAATTCAATTGTGACTCCGATTAAACCAAAGGAATTTCTCAGGCTGAAATCTCTGCTTTTTGGGAACTTTAATATTTATTTATTAACTCTGTGTCCCCTGTATAAACCCTCACACAATCCCTGGGGTGAGAACATTTTCAGAAACATCAATAAAACAAGTACAAAATCCAACTAAATGTGGCGGAAGATTAAGAATTAGGCCTTTACAGACTTTGCTTGAGTTTCATTAATGTGCTGAATATTAGATCCTAAAAAGATCCACTTTTTAGATTTTATTTGTAGTCGCATTTCGGCTGGCGAAGTGTATTGACCTATAATATAATATAAATATAATATAATATAGTATAAATATAATATAGTATAAAACGAAGAAACTTTTCAGTCCAATAAATACAAATTGGGATTTATTTTTCTTACCCAATATAAATGTATAAATAAATAAATAAAATGGAAGTACATTTTAAAAACGAGTTTTTTAGTCCAATAAGTATTAAATAAGTATATAAATATATAAACAAAAAATAAATAAAATATAAGTACATTTTTACATAGTCCAATAAGTATTAAATAAGTATATAAATATATAAATAAAAAATAAATAAACTATAAGTACTTTTTAATAAGAGGAAGTTTTTCATTCCAATACGAATAAGGATTTCTTTTTTCTTACCCAATATCAATAGAAATATATAAATACAAATAAATCAAGTATAGGTACATTTAAAAAAAAAAAAAAAACAAGGAAGCTTTTCAGTCCAATCAGTATTCAATACAAATAAGGATTTATTTTTCTTTCCTGATATAAATATATTAATAAATGAAATAGAAGTAAATTTTAAAAACTATTTTTTTTTTTAATCCAAATACAAATAAGGGTATTTTTTTTTCTTACCCAATATAAATGTATAAATAAAACAAAAATAAATAAAATTTAAGTACATTTTAAAAAAGAGAAAGTTTTTCATTCCAATACGAATAAGGATTTTTTTTTTCTTACCCAATAGCAATATATAAATAAAAATAAAAAAAAGTATAGGTAAATTTTAAAAACGAGGACGTTTTTCAGTCCAATAAGTATTAAATACGAATAGGGTTTTTTTTTCCTACCCAATATAAATGTTAATATATAAATGTGGATTTCTTTGTCACAATGTTTTGAGGAAATAGTTACTTTTATTAATCTAATTTCAAGGGGAGAGATTTATCCAGATTTTCAGATTTAGTGAGTCAGTTGCAGCTGAACTACATGAACCCCCTAAACAAGACCCCCACACTGTGTCCCTCCCTGAGCCGAGAAAGGACAATTTGTGCTGAAAAAAAAAAACAATCCCAGTTTTGTTCTTTGCTCAGAAAGATTTTCATTAAGTCGGTGAGAGGGTGAAATAAAAAGCAGAAGAAAATCATTTAATAATAAAAATCGATAATAAAGCTCAGATTTTCCGCATACGATACAATACGAGGGGGGCTTTGTGTTTTATTGCTTATGTGTTTGTCCGCTTATTATTATTATTATTATTATTATTATTACTCGCCATCGACTGATCATTTGCAATTAAAAGGCTCTTTATACAGTACTTGTAGGTGGGAGGAATATTGGATTGGCTTCTATCGATTGGACTGGTCACATGACACACAATATCAGCTTGTTTTCTTTATTCCTTAGATATTGTTGTTTTAATAAGGGACAAGCCCACAAGGTGTTTCAATAAATAACCATATAAATAAATATATAAATAACTATATAAATAAATATATAAATAACTATACAAATAAATATATAATTAACTATATAAATAACTATATAAATAAATATATAAATAACTATACAAATAAATATATAAATAACTATATAGATATATATATATATATATATATATATATATATATATATATATAAAATAACTATATAAATAACTATATAAATAAATATAGAAATAACTATATAGATAAAT